>NC_134357.1:17421929-17463843 GCF_048569485.1 Anomaloglossus baeobatrachus
AGTGAGCTCGATGTATTGGGAGATTTTATCTTTATCTGAGCTGATTTGTGACCACAAAATTTAGCCACACTTTGATGTGGTCTGAGAAGAGCTCAGAAAAAAAAGTTACAAACTCTCCGTCAGAATGAGCTCACTGACAGAGTCTCAGTTATCTCATTTTTCATCCAGAAATAGACAATGCAATTAGGAGTCTATAAAAAGCAAATGATGCAACATTTTTAATACAACGCAGTTGCAAAACAAAAAAAGATTGTTTCTATTTTGCCCTAAAATGCACCCAATCGTGTGTATATACTTAGGAGAAACAACAAATATTTGCTGTAAGTTTGGTCCTTAGGTGAATGTATGGGCTTCAAGGGGGCGAATAATGATCAATATAGGACTAGACTTTACAGCTAACAAAAAAGGGTGCATGAACAGCGCCACTCTCGCCCACAGGCCGTGTCTGGTAATGCAGCTCAGCTTTTATCCACTGAAAGCTGCAATAACAGAATCCATTTATTTAATCTTAAAGGGAAGGTGTCACTTTTTTTTTGTTTTGTTTTTTTTTTAATTAATAATAGGGATTATGAAATCAAGTATTCTTAATACAAAATTAAATTAACTGTTTATTTAGTTTTTATTTAATTCTAGTTTTACTGAAGCACTGGGAGCTGCCATCTTGGATTTGCTGTGAGTAAGGACAGTTACCTCAAATACAGCAGCCCCTGTGCATAGAAAACAGTTGACACTCTCTATCCCTGTCTCCTGCACTATGTCTGCTTCCTTCTGTGACCTGGACACGCCCCCTGAGCTGTCCAGATCACAGCAGATGGAGGAGATCAGCGCCATCTTTGTGGAGCGCACAGTGTATGCTGTGTGCTGCACATTCCCCCTGTCACCACCGGGATGCATGAGTACCGGCACCGGGCCACCGCCACTGCCCTCCCCTCTCCCCGCAGCTGCTGCTACCCTCTGTTACCCCGCCGCTGACACTCTCCCTCCCCCCCACCGCTACCTTCCCCCTCCCCGCCGCTTCCCCCAAACTTGTGCGCTCACCTCGGGCCTCCACTCCTCAGCTCAGCGGAGCATGGTATACTGTGGAGCAGTATACATGGGAGTACATGTAGCAAAGCACTAGAGGGATGCATCTGGCAGAGCACTGGGGGATGTGCGTGCGGAAGAGCATTGGGAGGCATGCGTGCGGCAGAGATTTGAGGGCGTGCGTGTGGCAGAGCATTGGGGGCGTGTGTGCGGCAGAACATTGGGGGCGTGTGTGCGGCAGAGCATTGGGGGCGTGTGTGCGGCAAAGCATTGGGGGGCATGCGTGCGGCAGAGTATTGGGGGCGTGAATACGGCACAGCATTGGGGGGCATGTGGCTTAGTATTGGGGGGCATGCGTGCGGCAGAGCATTGGGGGGCGTGTGGCTAAGTATTGGTGGGCATGCATGCGGCAGAGCATTGGGGGGGGTGAGTACGGCAGAATATTGGGGGCGTATGTGCGGCAAAGCATTGGGGGGCGTGCGTGCTGCAGTGCATTGCGGGCGTGTGTGCGGCAGAGCATTCCTGGCATGAGTACGGCAGAGCATTGGGGGCCGTGCAAGCAGCAGAGCATTGCTGGACTGGGGCGTGCAGAGCACTATGTGGGGAGCAATATGCAGCTGTCTTTGGTGACACTTTAGACATTACGATCACTTTGCGGTCACCATCAAAATGGCTCCGCACTGTGATCCTAAACTTCACCTTCCCTTATCTTTTTGGAAACACCCAGATTGGGAGGGGGGGGGGGGGGGTGACATCACACTCAGGAGAGCAGACTCCGCCCAATTTACTGCAGCTGTAATGTGAGCTAGTTCTACAGTACTTCTACAGTGGGATTTCTGTAGGATGTCAGCAGCTGCTCTCCCTAATGTTTAAGAGTGGAAAATATCAAACTTATTTTTTTTAACATATTTTGCTCAATTAAAAACAACTAATAATATCTAAACAAAACATTAAAACATTAATACTTTACATTTTTTCAGTTATTGATTTTTTTTTTTGGATGACACCTTCCCTTTTAATCGCATTTATCACCTACACAGCATAGGAGATACGTGCAGGATCACTGGGGGTCTCTCCATTGGGATCCCCACAGATTCCAAAACTGGGGGTCATAAACTCTCTTGTGAATGGAGCATGTAGTGCACAAGTCTGACCATTGCTGCATTCACTTCTATGGGACTGATGATAAAAGCTACTGCCATAGAAATACATGGAGTGAAGGCAATGATCATTTACACTTTGGGACCCCCATTCTCGGATATAGTGGCTGTCCCCAGCGATCATATAATTGTACAGGGGATAAATGTATTTAGTGGGAGCCTGAGAGCAAACAGAAGAGCTGCATAAATAAGGATTGAGTCCATCTTTCCTTATTTCCAATCTAGTGAGATGAAATGGTTAAATTCTGCAGCAAATGGAGAGAATGTGACGGTCCTGTTAAAGGGATATTTGCGGCAGCCCATTATTAGGATCATATTTATAATGTTAATCAGATACCGGGGCCAATCAGAGCAGCGGCAGCAGCGGGATCTAATGATAGGGACGGGGATATCTGTGCATCCGCTCCGCTGGTCCCTGCTGGAGACCCCACAATGCCATTAATTGTCTTTCTTCCTGGATAATTGCAGAGTTAAGCGAGTGGTATCGGTGCCGGGGAACATAAAGCACTAATGGAGGCAGCTGTAAGGCAGAGCACCTGCTAATGGAAGGCTATCATTTACTGCCAAGAAGATGGGCGCTACTTAATATTCACTGCTGGGGGGACACAGCCATCAGCGCTGACCATATCCAGGATTCATCTCCACCATTGGATCCTGACAGCAGAAATGATACAGTATAAAATATCCAGAAATGGATCAAAGGCATCAAATCGTCATTTCCACCCGAAATGTAAAACACTGTTTCATACAAGTGAGGAGAAGCCAAAAAAGTGATACTGAGCATCAGGAGTGGACCAGGACCCTGGACACCCCCCACACCCAGGAGACGCTTGGGGGGATAAATACAGTGAAAGTATTCGCCCCTTGAATTTTTCAACCTTTTCCCACATTTCAGGCTTCAAACATAAAGATAAAATGTTAATGTTCTAGTGAAGAATCAACAAGTGACACAATTGTGAAGATGAAGGAAATTTATTGTTTATTTTAAACTTTTATAAAAAATAAATAACTGGAAATTGTGGCGTGCAATATTATTCATCCCCTTTACTGTCAGTGCAGAAAACTCACTCCAGAAGTTGATTGAGGATCTTTGAATGATCCAATGTTGTCCTAAATGACTGATGATGATAAATATAAGCCCCTGTGTGTAATGAAGTCTCCGTATAATGCCCCTGCTCTGTGATACTCTCAGGGTTCTGTGTAAAGCGCAGAGAGCATCATGAAGGCCAAGGAACACAACAGCCAAGTCCGTGATACTGTTGTGGAGAACTTTAAAGCCGGATTTGGTTACAAAAACATTTCCACAACTTTAAACATCCCAAGAAGCACTGTGCAAGCGATCATATTGAAATGGAAGGAGCATCATACCACTGCAAATCTACCAAGACCCGGCCGTCCATCCAAACTATCATCTCACACAAGGAGAAGACTGATCAGAGATGCAGCCAAGAGGCCCATGATCCCTCTGGATGATCTGCAGAGATCTACAGCTGAGGTGGGAGAGTCTGTCCATAGGACAACAATCAGTCGTACACTGCACAAATCTGGCCTTTATGGAAGAGTGGCAAGAAGAAAGCCATTTCTCAAAAATATCCATAAAAAGTGTTGTTTAAAGTTTGCCACAAGCCACCTGGAGACACCAAACATGTGGAAGAAGGTGCTCTGGTCAGATGAAACCAAAATCCAACTTTTTGGGCACAATCCCAAACGATGTTTGGCGTAAAAGCAACACAGCTCATCAGCCTGAACACACCATCCCAACTGTCAAACATGGTAGAGGAAGCATCATGGTTTGGGCCTGCTTTTCTTCAGCAGGGACAGGGAAGATGGTTAAAATTGATGGGAAGATGGATGGAGCCAAATACAGGACCATTCTTGAAGAAAACCTGTTGGAGTCTGCAAAAGACCTGAGACTGGGACAGAGATTTGTCTTCCAACAAGACAATGATCCCAAACATAAAGCAAAATCTACAATGGAATGGTTCACAAATAAAGGTATCCAGGTGTTAGAATGGCCAAGTCACAGTCCAGACCTGAACCCAATCGAGAATCTGTGGAAAGAGCTGAAAACTGCTGTTCACAAACGCCTCCATCCAACCTCACTCAGCTCCAGCTGTTTACAAAGGAAGAATGGGCGAGAATTTCAGCCTCTCCATGTGCAAAACTGATAGACACATACCCCAAGAGACTGCAGCTGTAACCACAGCAAAAGGTGAAAAGGTGGTGCTACAAAGTATTAACTTACAGGGGATGAATAATATTGCACGCCCCAATTTTCAGTTATTTTTTTTTAAAAAAAAATTAAAATAAGCAATAAATATCGTTCAGCTTCACAATTGTGTCCACTTGTTGTTGAGTCTTCACCAGAACATTAAAATTTTTATCTTTATGTTTGAAGTCTGAAATGTGGGAAAAGGTTGAAAATTCAAGGGGGTGAATACTTTCACAAGGCACTGTATATTGTATTTCAGCAGTAGTGTCTCAACCTCCACCACACTTTGCATAGACCAGAAGATCTAACCTTAGGATGGTTGTTTTCCCATCGAGTTAGATGCAGATTGTTATTTCAATGCAACCCAGGAGCGGAACTTGAAGCTCGTGGAACGTGGATCTCATGGACCGTGAAACTCGTGGAATGTGAAGCTCGTGGAACGTGAAGCTCGTGGAACGTAAAGCTCGTGGAACGTAAAGCTCGTGGAACGTGAAGCTCGTGGAACGTGAAGCTCATGGAATGTGAAACTCGTGGAACATGAAGCTCATGGACCGTGAAGCTCGTGGAACGTGAAGCTCGTGGAACATGAAGCTCATGGAATGTGAAACTCGTGGAACGTGAAACTTGTGGAACATGAAGCTCATGAAACATGAAGCTCATGAACCCGAAGGCAAAACCTCCAACAGGGCCCCCAATTATTGCAGGTCTTTGATAGTAATGGTCTTTTCCCATAGGCCAAAGGTAGTTCTTAGGCCCCCTTGGCTCCAGGGTGCACATATGATGGCAAACCCAACACCTATTGTAGTTGCTCCTCTACTCTGGGGGCAGCTCGGCAGCCTGGATTCTGTGCGTTACTTATGGAGAATGGAGTGATTGTGTTCTTTCCATTTTCAAAGGTTGGAGGAGATCAAAAGAATCAATGGTGGGCACCAATGTCCCTGGTCACAGTCACGTGTGAGGTCTTACATATAAAGTGTATTTACAGCTCTGGAGGTGACTGGAGTGAGAGCAGGAGAACTAAAGGCGCCAATTAACATTATGTGAATGTCGGCAGAAGCCAAAGATTAAGGTGGGCTAGATAAGCATCTCAAGTGAAAGGATTGGTATTTAGAGGGCACAGAGAAATCTGGAGGGGATAGAGGTAATTGGAGGGCACAGACAGGTCTGGAGAGAGATAGAGGTGTCTTGAGTGAAAGGAGCAGCCTGGAAGGAGACAGAGTTGGTTGGTGGGGACAAAAGTGTCTGGTTGGAAAAGAAGCGACTGGAGGGGACAGGAGGGTGTGAAGGGAACAGAAGGATCTTGAATGGAGTCATGAGGTGGAAGATGGGTCTGGATAGGACAGGGGAGTCTGGGGGACAGAGGAGTTTGGCGAGGACAGAGGAGTCTGCCGAACAGAGGAGTTTGGAGGGTACATGGCAGTCTGAAGAGGACAGAGGAGTATGGAGAGGATAAAGGAGTCTGCAGAACAGAGGAGTCTGGAGAAGTCAGAAGACTCTGGAGCACAGGGGAGTATGGAGAGGACAGAGGATTCTGAAGAACAGAGGAGTCTGGAGGACACAAAGGAGTTTGGAGAGGACAGAGGAGTCTGGAGAATAGAGGAGTCTGGCAACGACAGAGGAGTCTGAAGATGACATGGGAGTCTGGAGAACAGGGGAGTCTGGAAGGGAAAGGGGAGTCTGGAGACGACAGGAGAGTTTGGAGAGGAGAGGAATCTTTAGAGGACAAAGGAATCTGGAGAACAGAGGAGTCTGGAGAGGACAGATGAGTCTGGAGAGGACAGATGAGTCTGGAGATGACAGAGGAGTCTGGAGAGGAAAGAGGAGTCTGGAGAGGAAAGAGGAGTCTGGAGAGGAAAGAGGAGTCTGGGAAAACAGGGAAGTCTGGAGAGGACAAAGGAGTCTGGAGGACAGAAGAGTTTAGAGAGGACAGAGTAGTCCAGAAAGGGAAGTCTGGAGAGGACAGAGGAGTCTGGAGGACAGAAGAGTTTAGAGAGGACGGAGTAGTCTGGAAAGGGAAGTCTGGAGAGGACATGGGAGTCTGGAGAACAAAGGAGTATGGGGATGACAGAGGAGTCTGAAGACCAGAGGTGTCTGGAGAACAAAAGAGTATGGAGAACAGAGGAGTCTGGAGAACAGGGGAGTCTGGAGAGAACAGGGGAGTCTGGAGAACAGAGGAGTCTGGAGAACAGGGGAGTCTGGAGAACAGAGGAGTCTGGAGAGAACAGGGGAGTCTGGAGAGAACAGGGGAGTCTGGAGAGAACAGGGGAGTCTGGAGAACAGGGGAGTCTGGAGAACAGAGGAGTCTGGAGAAAACAGGGGAGTCTGGAGAGAAAAGGGGAGTCTGGAGAGAACAGGGGAGTCTGGAGAGAACAGGGGAGTCTGGAGAGCAGGGGAGTCTGGAGAACAGGGGAGTCTGGAGGACAGAGAAGTCTGGAGAACAGGGGAGTCTGGAAAAAAGGGGAGTCTGGAGAACAAGGAGTATGGGGAGGACAGAGGAGTCTGGTGAACAGAAGTTTTTGGAGAACAGAAGAGTCTGGAGAAGACAAGAGTCTGGAGAAGGACAGAGGAGTCTGGAGAAGGACACAGGTATCTGGAAGAGACAGAGAGTAGTGATGAGCGAGCATGCTTGTCACTACTCGGTACTCGCACGAGTATCACTGTACTCGGGCTGCTCGGCGGGGACCGAGTAATCTCGCGATACTCGTGCTTTACTCGTGGTCTTCATTTCTGCATGTTGGCGCTCTTTTGAGAGCCAGCCCTCATGCAGGGATTGGCTGGCAGACCACTGCAATGCCACAGCCCTGTTAGTTGTGGAATTGCAGTGATTGGCCGGCCTGCACAGCGTCACCGAGCCTTTATATCGGCCGGCGCGCTGTGCTCTGCTCACAGCTATTCTGACAGTGAGTGTAGGGAGAGTGTCGCTGATTCAGGGAAAGCTTTGCGGCCCTTTATAGCTATTTCCGTAGCAGGGCTGCAAACAGTGTGACCAAAAGTCCTTCTCAGGACTATTCTAGTTGTATACAGGCAGGCAGGGTATAGCCAGGTCGGAGTACAGTAGCAGAGTCCTTCTCAGGACTATTGTTGCTATATACAGGCAGGGTATAGCCAGGTCTGAATACAGGCTAGTGACCAAAAGAGTCCTTGTCAGGACTATTGTAGCAGTATACAGGCAGGCAGGCAGGCAGGGTAGTGGTGACCGTATACCAGCCTTCATATCTGGGGCTGGTGTACACAGTGTAAAACAGTCCAGATAGTGTCTGACTTGTCTGTACTGTAATTGTCGCTCC
The DNA here is from genome assembly GCF_048569485.1 of Anomaloglossus baeobatrachus. Classification (NCBI taxonomy): domain Eukaryota; kingdom Metazoa; phylum Chordata; class Amphibia; order Anura; family Aromobatidae; genus Anomaloglossus; species Anomaloglossus baeobatrachus. Next base: position 17,429,612 of record NC_134357.1, read on the forward strand.
CCAAAAAAACCTGTTAGTAGGTTATTATTGCGTCCGTGCTTGGTTTTTAAAACCGCACGTGTGTGCCTGTTGGTGGCAGCGTACAGGTGCACTGGTGTGCGTTTACCAAACTATTATATAACGCACAAGTGTAGTGTATAATACACGTCAGTCAGCAGTGGCTGATAGTGTCAGAGTTCTTAATTTTTGCTCCTAAAACCTGTGTTAGGTTATTATTGCGTCCGTGCTTGGTTTTTAAAACCGCACGTGTGTGCCTGTTGGTGGCAGCGTACAGGTGCACTGGTGTGCGTTTACCAAACTATTATATAACGCACAAGTGTAGTGTATAATACACGTCAGTCAGCAGTGGCTGATAGTGTCAGAGTTCTTAATTTTTGCTCCTAAAACCTGTGTTAGGTTATTATTGCGTCCGTGCTTGGTTTTTAAAACCGCACGTGTGTGCCTGTTGGTGGCAGCGTACAGGTGCACTGGTGTGCGTTTACCAAACTATTATATAACGCACAAGTGTAGTGTATAATACACGTCAGTCAGCAGTGGCTGATAGTGTCAGAGTTCTTAATTTTTGCTCCTAAAACCTGTGTTAGGTTATTATTGCGTCCGTGCTTGGTTTTTAAAACCGCACGTGTGTGCCTGTTGGTGGCAGCGTACAGGTGCACTGGTGTGCGTTTACCAAACTATTATATAACGCACAAGTGTAGTGTATAATACACGTCAGTCAGCAGTGGCTGATAGTGTCAGAGTTCTTAATTTTTGCTCCTAAAACCTGTGTTAGGTTATTATTGCGTCCGTGCTTGGTTTTTAAAACCGCACGTGTGTGCCTGTTGGTGGCAGCGTACAGGTGCACTGGTGTGCGTTTACCAAACTATTATATAACGCACAAGTGTAGTGTATAATACACGTCAGTCAGCAGTGGCTGATAGTGTCAGAGTTCTTAATTTTTGCTCCTAAAACCTGTGTTAGGTTATTATTGCGTCCGTGCTTGGTTTTTAAAACCGCACGTGTGTGCCTGTTGGTGGCAGCGTACAGGTGCACTTGTGTGCAATTTCCAGAAACTTTGATATAACGCACAAGTAGTGAATATACACGTCAGCAGTGCACAGCATTGCAAAATGCGCAAGGGCATTGGCAAGGAACAAGGAAGTGGACGTGATGGTGGTGCAGGCAGAGGCCGAGGTCGTGGGCAAGCTCTAATTTCGCCACAACAAAGGGCCACATCTAGTCGCTCGCACGTCCTGTCCCAAATTCTTGGGGACCGCAGCAGTACACCGCTCTTGAACCAAGACCAGTGTCAACAGGTTGTTAGTTGGATAGCGGATAATGCTTCCAGTCAGATTGGCACCACCACAAACACTCTGTCTTCCACACGGTCAAGTGTCAGTAGCCGTGATACTGCACCGCACATTTCTGAACCTGATCCTCCTTCCTACCACCAGGCTGAGTACACGTCCTCCTCGGACATTAATGATCCCACACTTGGACACTCGGAAGAGCTGTTCACGTTTCCATTCACACATTCTGGCCTCTCGCCAGCTCATATTGAAGTGGGTCATGAGGAGATCGTCTGTACAGATGGCCAAATATTTGAGCAGCCACGTTCTCACGAAGTTGGCAACGTGTCTCAACAAGTGGTGGACGATGATGAGACACAATTGTCAGCAAGTCAGGAGGAGGAGCAGGGTGCGGAAGAGGAAGACGACGTGGTGGATGATCCAGTAACTGACCCAACCTGGCAGGAGGATATGCAGAGCGAGGACAGCAGTGCACAGGGGGAGGGAGGCGTAGCATCACAACAGGCAGTAAGAAGCAGGGTGGTGGCCCCAGGCAGAAGTCAGGCAACCGTTCCCCGGAACAACACGACGACACAAGGTGCCTGTCCAAATGTTAGGTCTTCACGAGTCTGGCAGTTTTTTAAGTTGGATCCAGATGATTCAAAAAAGGCCATTTGCAACACCTGCCGTGCCAGCATCAGCAGGGGTACCAAAACTAGCAGCCTGACCACCACCATCATGATCAGGCACATGTCAGCCAAGCACCCGACTTTGTGGGAAGTACAACAGAGTCGAGGAGCAGTGCTTGCTGATGTCACTGCTACGTCTTCGCTGGTTGTGCATGCGAGCCAATCCTCTGTCCATGCTGCCTGCGAACAAGCCTCCTCCACTCCTGCACCTACAGTTGCCTACGCAGAAAGAACACCATCATCAAGCACGTCCTTGTCCCAGCGCAGCGTTCAGTTATCCATTCAGCAAACCTTTGAACGCAGGCGCAAATACACTGCCAACACCCCACATGCCACAGTTCTAAATGCTAACATTTCGCGACTGCTTGCGCTGGAAATGTTGCCTTTTAGGCTGGTGGAGACAGAAGCATTCCGTGACCTGATGGCGGCAGCTGTCCCACGTTACTCGGTCCCCAGCCGCCACTATTTCTCCCGGTGTGCCGTCCCCGCGTTGCATAACCACGTGTCACAAAACATCACACGTGCCCTGAACAACGCTGTTTCACCCAAGGTCCACCTAACCACAGACACGTGGACAAGTGCTTGTGGGCAAGGCCGCTACATCTCGTTGACGGCACACTGGGTTAATATTGTGGAAGCTGGGACCCAGTCTGAGCGAGGGACGCAACACGTCCTTCCCACACCAAGGTTTGCAGGCCCTACCTCAGTCAGTGTTTCACCCACACTCTACAGCTCCGGAATGTCATGCTCTTCAGCCTCCTCCTCCTCCTGCGCATCCTCATCCACTGTGCCCTCCACACCAGTCACAAGCTGGAAGCACTGCAGCACTGCCTCGGCGAAGCGGCAACAGGCTGTGCTGAAGCTAATCTGCATAGGTGACAAACCCCACAATGCAGAAGAGCTGTGGACAGCTCTGAAACAGCAGGCAGATCACTGGCTCACACCTCTGAACCTAAAGCCAGGAAAGGTCGTTTGTGACAATGGCCGGAACCTGGTGGCGGCTTTGAGGCGAGGCCAGCTGACACATGTTCCATGCGTGGCCCATGTGCTCAACCTCGTGGTTCAGCGGTTTATAAAGTCATACCCAGAGCTGTCTGATCTGCTGGTAAAAGTTCGCCGCCTGTCTGCACATTTTCGAAAGTCACCTACTGCTTCAGCCGGCCTTGCCGGCTTTCAGCGCCGTTTGCATCTTCCGGCTCACAGACTGGTGTGTGATGTCCCCACGCGTTGGAATTCAACTCTGCACATGTTGGTCAGGATATGTGAGCAGAAGAGGGCAGTTGTTGAGTACCTGCATCACCTAAGCCGTCGGGAAATGGGTCAAACTCCACACATAACACCTGAGGAGTGGAGATGGATGTCAGACCTATGTACCATCCTCCAAAACTTTGAGGACTCCACCAAGATGGTGAGTGGTGATGACGCCATTATTAGCGTCACCATACCGCTACTCTGCCTTCTAAAACGGTCCCTGCTGAAAAACAAACATGATGCATTGCAGGCGGAGCGCGATGAGTTGCAGCAAGAAACAGTAGTGGGTGTGGGTGATAACACACAGCCCAGCCTCGTCTCATCACAACGTGCAGTGGAGGACTATGACGAGGAGGAGGATGAAGACATGGAGCAACTCTCCGGCCAAATTGAGGATATGACATGCACACCAGTCATATCCTCGATTCAGCGTGGCTGGCCAGAGGACAGGGTAGATGAGGAGGAGGAGGAGGAGGAGGAGGAGGAGGAGGAGGACAGCATGTTCAGTCATCTTGTTGGTCAGGCTACTGAAGTCCTGGCTGTTAAGAGTCTGGCGCACATGGCTGACTTTATGGTAAGCTGCCTGTCTCGTGACCCTCGCGTTAAGAACATCTTGGCCGACAATCATTACTGGTTGGTAACACTGTTAGACCCACGCTACAAGGAGAACTTTTTGTCTCTTATTCCCGTGGAGGAGAGGTCAACCAAAATGCAGCAGTTTCGGAAGGCCATACTCACGGAAGTAGGCAAAGCATTCCCCTCACAAAACGCTAGCGGCATAGGTCAGGAATCAGTGGACAACCGAGGCGTACAGCCGAGAGAGGCACAAGTCCAATCCGCCAGAGGTAGGGGAACAGTCTTTAAGATGTGGGACAGTTTTCTCAGCCCCTCACGTACCACAGCCCCTGAGGTGCGGGGTAGTGCCACAAGAAATCCTAAGTTTGCCCAGATGCTGAAGGAGTACCTTGCAGATCGAACAACTGTACTCCGACATTCCTCTGTGCCTTACAATTATTGGGTATCCAAGCTGGACACGTGGCATGAATTGGCTCTCTACGCCTTGGAAGTCCTGGCCTGCCCTGCTGCTAGCGTTTTGTCAGAGCGTGTTTTTAGTGCCGCAGGTGGAATCATTACAGATAAACGCACCCGCCTGTCAACTGAAAATGCTGACAGGCTGACTCTGATAAAGATGAACAAGGGTTGGATTGGGCCAGACTTCACCACACCACCAGCAAATGAGAGCGGAATTTAAAGTTTGCCATGTACCTCCACTCACCCATGGGTACACTTCTCGACTTTGGATAATCGCTGGACTGCTCCTCCTTCTCCTCATGCGCCATCATGATGACCGTTACAATAGTTAGGTCTTTGTTTCAGGTATACCCCCAGTGGTAAATTTTTTCGCCCATTCTTTGCAGAATGGACATTACAACGACAGGAGACCCGCTCCTTTGCAATGGGAACAATGTTTTGAGGCCCTCATGCACGTCTCTACCCAGGGACAACGTGTAGCCTCCCAATTTTTGGCTGCCCTGCCTAAGGGCTATACTGAAATACACCCACTTCCTTAAAATGGACACTTAATGTTTTGAGGCCCTCATGCACGTCTCTACCCAGGGACAACGTGTAGCCTCCCAATTTTTGGCTGCCCTGCCTAAGGGCTATACTATAATACACCCACTTCCTTAAAATGGACACTTAATGTTTTGAGGCCCTCATGCACGTCTCTACCCAGGGACAATGTGGAGCCTCCCAATTTTTGGCTGCCCTGGCAAAGGGCTATACTGAAATAGACCCACTTCCTTACAATGGGCACTTCAGGTTTAAAGGCCATCATGCACGTCTCTACCCAGGGACAATGTGGAGCCTCCCAATTTTTGGCTGCCCTGCCTAAGGGCTATACTGAAATACACCCACTTCCTTAAAATGGACACTTAATGTTTTGAGGCCCTCATGCACGTCTCTACCCAGGGACAATGTGGAGCCTCCCAATTTTTGGCTGCCCTGGCAAAGGGCTATACTGAAATAGACCCACTTCCTTACAATGGGCACTTCAGGTTTAAAGGCCATCATGCACGTCTCTACCCAGGGACAATGTGGAGCCTCCCAATTTTTGGCTGCCCTGCCTAAGGGCTATACTATAATACACCCACTTCCTGACAATGGACACTTAATGTTTTGAGGCCCTCATGCACGTCTCTACCCAGGGACAATGTGGAGCCTCCCAATTTTTGGCTGCCCTGGCAAAGGGCTATACTGAAATAGACCCACTTCCTTACAATGGGCACTTCAGGTTTAAAGGCCATCATGCACGTCTCTATCCAGGGACAATGTGGAGCCTCCCAATTTTTGGCTGCCCTGCCTAAGGGCTATACTATAATACACCCACTTCCTTAAAATGGACACTTAATGTTTTGAGGCCCTCATGCACGTCTCTACCCAGGGACAATGTGGAGCCTCCCAATTTTTGGCTGCCCTGCCTAAGGGCTATACTATAATACACCCACTTCCTTAAAATGGACACTTAATGTTTTGAGGCCCTCATGCACGTCTCTACCCAGGGACAATGTGGAGCCTCCCAATTTTTGGCTGCCCTGGCAAAGGGCTATACTGAAATAGACCCACTTCCTTACAATGGGCACTTCAGGTTTAAAGGCCATCATGCACGTCTCTACCCAGGGACAATGTGGAGCCTCCCAATTTTTGGCTGCCCTGCCTAAGGGCTATACTATAATACACCCACTTCCTGACAATGGACACTTAATGTTTTGAGGCCCTCATGCACGTCTGTATGCAGGGGCATTGGTGAACCTCACAATTTAGGACTGCCCTGGCAAAGGAAAATACTACAAAGACTCACTTCCTCAAAATGGGCACATTAGACTCAAGAGGCCTTCATGTACGTCTCTTCTCAGGGACATCGGAGTGCCACACAATGTTTTCACGTAAAATCTTTCATGTATTGATCTCAAAAAGTAACATACACCAGCTCTATCTCACTATTGGGTATGTGCCCTTAACATTTCCGCCATGAAAAATCATTTTGGGGTCATTTTGGAAGGTTTTCTGGTGAGTCCGTAAAAATGGCGTAAAACGCGGACAAAATTGTTCACAGCTGTGACTTTTGAGTGATAAATGCTTCAAGGGGTCTTCCCCATGCTGTTGCCATGTCATTTGAGCACTCTTCTGAGACTTTTGTGACATTTTTAGGGTTTCTCCATGCTGCCGGGAGGTCATTTCACAAAAATACTCGGGTCTCCCATAGGATAACATTGGGCTCGTTGCTCGGGCCGAGTACACGAGTATCTTGGGAGGCTCGGCCCGAGCTTCGAGCACCCGAGCTTTTTAGTACTCGCTCATCACTAACAGAGAGGTCTAGTGGAGATAAAGGGGTCTGAAGAGATGTGTGGAGAAGATAGAGAGTGGGGAATGAGAAGAGTGTGGAGAACGGTTCTGGGGGAGACCGGGAGGTCTGATGTGGACAGAGGAGTCTGGAGGACAACAAAGCAATCTGAAGCACCCAAAGACATTTCTTGGGGACTGGGGACAGAGGAGTCTGGACGGAGTGGTCTGGAGGCAGCGATGTACTCCCCTCTCCTTCCTGAGAGCACACAGTAAGCGGAGCCTGAGTGCCGGTACATAGAGGGGATGGGGAAGAGCAGGTGGTGGCTGACATGTACTCGGTGGAGCCACCTTGGAGCACATAATTTGCAATCTTATTCCACATAATATTTGGACTGAACCAGTGAGCAATTGTTTAAAAATGGAGAATAAATGCCAATTTTCTTCAATCCCGGCGTTTTTGTAGCCGGTTAATGTCTGAGTATTGGAGCAATCTGAGCACATTCATTGTTACAGCCAGGTAATCATTATATTAAAGGGTGCAGCGATTGTTCCCAGGTTTTCTCATTCACTTTTTCCATTAGCGAGCGTCTGTGTACAGGAGATCCTTTCTAAAATTACAATGGAGGAGATAGAAAGGAGCGAAGATCAATGAACGGTTAAATGATGTCTTTTCACAAGCTCCATGCTCTATCAAATGGATTCCAGCTGCTCCGGCAAAAAAGTGAATAGGAACAAAGGAGATTAAGTATCACGATATGGGATTGTCCATACAACACTCTGGGGACGTTCCAGAGTTTCTCGGTATCAAATATGTCAAGGAAAACAAATGGAAAACCACACGGTCAGATGGCGAGCGGCGGCCACCTACTGAGCCGCCATCAGGGGGGCACCGGGCTGCGGAATTTTGGTTTTTCTTATTACAGACAGGTCAATAAATATCATCAGAGGTGGTCCAATATCTAAGACCAGAAATACATAATGGAGGGGTCTGGAGAGGACATAGGAGTGTGTAGAGTAGATGAGTCTGGAAAGGAAAGAGGAGTCTGGAGAATAGAGGAGTCTAGAGAGGACAGAGGAGTCTGGAGAATAGAGGAGTCTGGAGAGGACAGAGGAGTCTGGAGAGGACAGGGGAGTCTTGAGAGGACAGGGGAGTCTGGAGAGGACAGAGAGGTCTGGAGAGGACAGGAGATTCTGGAGAAGACAGAGGAGTTCAAAGAACAAAAGAGTCTAGAGAGGACAGGGGAATGGGGAGGGAACAGGGGAGTATGGAGAGGACATAGGAGTCCAGAGAATAGACAAGTCTAGAGAGGACAGAGGAGTATGGAGAGGACAGGGGAGTCTGGAGAATAGATGAGTCTGGAAAGGACAGAGGAGTATGGAGAACAGAGAAGTCTTTAGAGGACAGAGGAGTCTGAAGAATAGAGGAGTCTAGAAAAGACAGAGGAGTCTGGAGAACAGAGAAATCTAGAGAGGACAGAGGAGTCTGAAGAGCAGGGGATTCTGGAGAGGACACAGGAGTCTGGGGAACAGAGAAGTCTAGAGAGGACAGGGGAGTGTGGAGAGGACAGGGGAGTCTAGGGAACAGAGGAGTCTAGGGAGGACAGGGGAGTGGGAAGAGTACAGAGGTATATGGAGAGGGCAGAGGTATCTGGAGGACACAAAGACATCTGGTGGAGACAAAGGGGTCTGGAAAGGAGTGTGTAAAAAACAGAGGAGAGGACAGCAGGTATCTAGAGGAACCAGAGAGTTCTGGAGCAGATCGGGAGGTCTGATGGGGACTGCGGTATATAGAGAACAGAGCAATCTGGAGCACGAAAACCCCAATTATTACAGATCCGATAAGCCATTGGAATGGGACAATGACTTTTTGATTTTTGATGTGATTCCTGACTTGTCCTCATACCTCAACACTAGTTAGATGAATGGCGCCCGCCAAGGCAATCACTACGTTTATTAATGAAGAAGACTTGGTCCTTGTTGATGTTTCTCCACCCTTTTTGCTCTGGATCCCAAGAACCATCACCGAGAGGAAGAGGGGGTTCTGCTGTGGGACCCACCACCATGTACTGTATGTGCAAACCATAGTGAGACGTAAGGAGATATTCATGGATGGTGGAGAAGACACTAATGTATCTAAACTCCTTTGTAACATTTTGGTGGCCACATTGTTGCAAGTGGCCATCCAGCAGAGTAGCATAGGACTTTACAAGAACTCCATACCTGGAGGTAATGGCTTGGTGATCCTCCACGGTGTTTGACATGACTTGTCTGCTCAGATTTATCCATTTACCCACCCTGGACCTTGCTCTACAGACACGAATATCTGGCATCTGAAGGGAGACCACCTACTGGGGATTATCCTGAGAACAAGGACATCAGAGCTCTAGAGGCAAAGTCTGCACCTTTTTTGCCATGGTGCCACTAACTCAATAACAGGGACAGATATTTAAGGGAATCTACCAGCAGATAATCTATAGAAAGCAGGATATAGAGGCTGAATCACTGAATACAGCAAAGTGTCATTTATCAGGCTGTGTGCTGTTGTTTACATACGATGAGGGTTTTATCACTAGATGATTATGACTCCCAGGAAGTGAGCAGTTGTTTGACCCCTACTGTGATAAGCAGCTCACTGTCTATAGACTTTGTACATAGAGAGCTGTGTTGTGGGGGGGGGGGGCTGGCATTCTCAGCTATGCTACATTGCTAAATCAAAAAACAGGATAGCGCAGGATAAATGCACAGGATAGCACAGGATAAATGAACAGGATAGTGTAGAATAAATGCACAGGATAGCACATGTAGGGCAGGATAAATGCACAGGATACCGCAGAATAAATGCACAGGATAGCACAGGATAGATACCCAGTATAAATCCACAGGATAGCGCAGGTTAGATGCACAGCATAAGTGCACAGCATAGCGCAGGATAAATGCACATGATAGCGCAGGTTAGATGCACAGGATAAGTGCACAGGATAGCGCAGGTTAGATGTGTGACGCCCTGGCCTATCAGGTCATCACAGGGTATTGTGCAATCTGCCCTTCTGCACAGTATCCACCCTCCTTGGTTAACGGATCCCAGTCCTTTGGTGTTGCTAACAGCTTGTCCAATCAAAGTCCTAGGAACACTTCCCACTTGAACATGCCAGACACACCATTGGGGGGACTGAAGGGAATAGGGCCGCCTACATGGGGGGTTGGTGAGGATAAAGTGAGGACAGTGTCAGTGGAGAGTTGAGAGTGGAGAGTTGAGCTGAGGAGAGGAGGTGAAGTGGCTCTTGTGAGGAGAGGCCACGGAGGAGAACTCCTGCAGATACTAGGTGGCAGATCTTGGTCTGGGCCTGGTAGAAGCTGGAACCCCGGTTGCAGGGGATAGTGTCAGGGGGCATGGACTGCTGAGGAGGACAGCCGTTGGCCTTGAGCTATCACCGGGCAGGGGCCAGGGCATGACGGGGTACGTGGACTCCAAGCCGGAAAGTAGCTTCACGAGTTCCGGTAATTTACCTGACGGGGGTGAAGACTTCAAGTGTCATCCCCAACCCGCTCCAAAATCGGGGCACTAGCGCACCGATGGGATAGGACTTTCCCAATACTGTACAGTCCAAAAAAATCCTATGCGTGAACCCTGAGAGCAAGCTCACTCTGTTAGCCATACGGGTGAGCGGGACCCGGAGAGTTTAATACCAACGGGTCCAATCGAGACTAAGGTGCCAGAGATAGGGCTACAGACCAACAACAACACCAAGGACACGGACCAAAGCGTGCTCCCTGCAGACTACAGTGGTGATCAGAATTCTGGTTTACAAGCTGTCAGTGTGGTTATTCTGGGACTGAGTGAGTACATTGGAAACCCCCTGCACCTATCCCCCAACGGCACCCAAACAATATCCTACACCAACGGGCCCCGGGACACGAACCCCCTACCCACAGAGCGGTTAAACATCAGGCTGCCACACCATCGTCACCGGGCTCCCTAACGGCAGCGGTGGTCCCTCACATTACCACGCACCGTGGGTGGTGTCACAACCTTTCCAAAATCCCCCTGTACATATCTCCCTCCCTTCTTTTAATCAAGTGGCCGCGCGACCCCCGGGTCCGGAGACCCCTCGAGCCACCGCAGATCCAGATCCGAGCGGCGGCAGCAACCCAGCTGCTCGCACGGGGGCGGTACAGATGCACAGGATAAGTGCACAGGATAGCACAGGGTAAATGCACAGGATAGTGCAGGATAAATGTAGGATAAATGCACAGGATAGCGCAGGATAAATGTAGGATAAATGCACAGGATAGCGCAGGATAAGTGCACAGGATAGCGCAGGATAAGTGCATAGGATAGTGCAGGATAAATGTAGGACAAATGCACAGGATAGTGCAGGATAAATGCACAGGATAGCGCAGGATAAATGCATAGGATAGTGCAGGATAAATTTAGAATAAATGCACTGGATAGTGCAGGATAGATGCACAGGATAGCGCAGGATAAATGTAGGATAAATGCACAGGATAGTGCAGGATAAATGTAGGATAAATGCACAGGATAGCGCAGGATAAATGCACAGGATAGTGCAGGATAGCGCAGGATAAGTGCACAGGATAGCGCAGGATAAATGCACAGGCTAGCTGCACAGGATAGCGCAGTGCCATGGCTTACACCGGCTGCACCACACATGGGCTGCTCTCTGCTATTGCATCATCCCTTTATCAGAGCTTATCTATTAATTCAGTTTGCTGAAAGCACAAAACTACAAAGAAATGCAGAAATGTGAGTTCTCTCCGCAGCATATATGTGCTATGTGAAGCCCCGGAGGTGCAGGCGTCGCCCGCCTTCCTTGCTGCTCCATCGAGTCCATGCGAGGGATCATGTCGTCCAGTCACAGATCCTCCATCAGGCAGCAATCACCGCCACGTCTGTGCCAATGGATTTCTCTTCTGTAAAAAGTCAATGAAAATATCTTCTCTAGCTCTTAATTAACGCACTTATCCGCTGCTCGATATCCTCCATAGCTGCTCGCTGGTGGCCTCAGGAAGGAGGACGGAATGTTGTGGAGGTCCCATAGGAGAAGCCCTTGTGGATATTTGGGGGCCATAGAGAGGGAGGTCCTCGACCACACAAGAAGGCACCTATATGAAACACGGCACATGGTCAGTGCAGGGCTTGGGCACATAAGCCAAAGCTTTGAGGCCCAAATGAACCCTTCATACCATGAAGGATTTTTAAGGATCTCCTCCCCACTGACCCTACAACCAAGGACATGGCCATAACTGGTGCAGAGGTAACAGTATCCTAAAGTGGTTATCCTGGCACAATATATTATGGACGAATAAGTCATTATTATCAGATTAGTGGGTGAACGTGTGACGCCCTGGACCCCAGGGGTCACAGGTCACTACACGCACCACATACACCCCCACGCTAGAAAGGTATCACCAGTCAACCAAAAGACCTGATTGCCTCCCTCAGAGTCAGGCAGGCACACCAGGTGGGCGGAGCCAGGCGGAAAGACACGCCCCCCGAGGGGTCTGCTGGCCTGAGGCAGGAAAACAGTAAGGAGAGTTCAAGTTTAGAGTTTGAGGAGAGAGGAGTGCAGTTCCGTGTGGGGCCTGGGTTGGAGCCTAGGACCCCAGATCAGTCAGGCAGGCAGACGGTAGTGGCCGCCTGCAGGAGACCGGGAATACGACCAGCGGAACCGTAAGGGACCGGGACAGGGTAGTGGCCCACCAGAACTGAACCGGGGAGCTAACAGGATACCGGAGCACCAGGCAGGGTACTCAGACCCCGAACTAGGCAATAAGCCACCACCATAGTCAAATCAACTGATTGCGGTCTGGACCTCAGGGGTTCATTCCCACCTAAGTCCCGATTGAAGGCAACAGCCCAACCCGTCCGGATAGTAGCCACCACCAGAATCTAGAGATCCAAGGGCCAGCGTCTGCGGGCAAACGGGCTCCTAAGACACATACACGCCGGGGAGCGGGCTACCAGTGCCCAGGCATGGTAGCCAAAATCACATAAAGGTGCAGGAGAAAGGCGGACATTGCCAACCTATCTGGAGAAGCTGCAGCTGGCTGCGGGCCCCGTTTGTCACCCCGTTTGGTTTATCAGTGACTCTGTGTGGTTTAATCGTGAGTACACCAGTGCCATCAGGCACCGCACCGCGCTGCACTGCAACCCTGCCCCTGGACCCCGGCCTTCACCACCGGGCCCCGGGACCAACATTCCCTACCCACGGAGGGGTTAACACCTAGCTGCGCCCCTACACTGCTCCCGGGATTCCCCGTACCTTTACCGCAGCGGTGGTGTCCACCATCACCACCACCCGTGGGTGGCGTCACGAACATTCCCAAAAACAACCACCCCACAACCCCTGCGTGCACCGCCACTACTCCCTTCCAGAGCGACGTGACCCGAGCGGCTCGGCGGTCGCAGCCGAGGCCGCGGGGCGGTACAAACGACACCCAGCATCCCCAACACTGAACTGATATAGATGACTCCTCCCAAGGATATCATGCATGAAGAATCCCTTTAAGAAGTTGCCACCTCTGGACCCTTTACAGCTATATCCTTGGTTGTAGGGTCAGTGGAGAGGGGATACCTACAAATTCTCACCTTCCAGTGAAATAAACAGATGTAATGGCACCAGGTAGAGCCCCTTCTGAAATGACCTTTTAGGCAGGGACGTAAAAATTGTAGTTGCAAAGGACACAACCGCGACTAGGCCCGGGGCTACAGTGCGTCCGCTGACCCCCAGCGCCGGCTTCAGCTGGATGTGGGTCTGATGGTGCAGATCCAGCCAAAATGCATCATAGCAAGAAGACCCATCAGGTCCTTATGCTGCAATAAAATCTGCCGGCAAAACAGTGGCCAGCAGCAGCCACCCACTGCGCACTGGCTACAGAGGATGCCACCTGGCATGGGAGCGGAGGGAGGTGAGTAGAATGTTTACCAGGATGGGGGACATGTATATCGGGATGGGGACCATATACAGTTAGGTCCAGAAATATTTGGACAGTGACACAATTTTCGCGAGTTGGGCTCTGCATGCCACCACATTGGATTTGAAATGAAACCTCTACAACAGAATTCAAGTGCAGATTGTAACGTTTAATTTGAAGGTTTGAACAAAAATATCTGATAGAAATTGTAGGAATTGTCACATTTCTTTACAAACACTCCACATTTTAGGAGGTCAAAAGTAATTGGACAAATAAACCAAACCCAAACAAAATATTTTTATTTTCAATATTTTGTTGCGAATCCTTTGGAGGCAATCACTGCCTTAAGTCTGGAACCCATGGACATCACCAAACGCTGGGTTTCCTCCTTCTTAATGCTTTGCCAGGCCTTTACAGCCGCAGCCTTCAGGTCTTGCTTGTTTGTGGGTCTTTCCGTCTGAAGTCTGGATTTGAGCAAGTGAAATGCATGCTCAATTGGGTTAAGATCTGGTGATTGACTTGGCCATTGCAGAATGTTCCACTTTTTTGCACTCATGAACTCCTGGGTAGCTTTGGCTGTATGCTTGGGGTCATTGTCCATCTGTACTATGAAGCGCCGTCCGATCAACTTTGCGGCATTTGGCTGAATCTGGGCTGAAAGTATATCCCGGTACACTTCAGAATTCATCCGGCTACTCTTGTCTGCTGTTATGTCATCAATAAACACAAGTGACCCAGTGCCATTGAAAGCCATGCATGCCCATGCCATCACGTTGCCTCCACCATGTTTTACAGAGGATGTGGTGTGCCTTGGATCATGTGCCGTTCCCTTTCTTCTCCAAACTTTTTTCTTCCCATCATTCTGGTACAGGTTGATCTTGGTCTCATCTGTCCATAGAATACTTTTCCAGAACTGAGCTGGCTTCATGAGGTGTTTTTCAGCAAATGTAACTCTGCCCTGTCTATTTTTGGAATTGATGAATGGTTTGCATCTAGATGTGAACCCTTTGTATTTACTTTCATGGAGTCTTCTCTTTACTGTTGACTAAGGCTACTTTCACACTTGCGTTGAACGGTATCCGTTGCATTGCGTTGTGTAACGGATGCAACGGATGTGTTGCATATAGTGACACAACGGATGCAACGGATGCTGCAAAACAACGCAAGTCGTTTTGATTTTTTTTTTTTTTTTTTTCCCGGTTTTACCAGCGGCAGACTATAGTGAACGATCAGCTGATCGTTCCCTGCAGCCGGCCGCTGGGTGATCAGCTGATTGCTCCCAGTAGCCGGCCGCCGGGTGATCAGCTGATCGCTCCCGGCCGCCGGGTGATCAGCTGATCGCTCCCTGCAGCCGGCCGCCGGGTGATCAGCTGATCGCTCCCGCCCGCCGGGTGATCAGCTGATCGCTCCCGGCTGCCGGGTGATCAGCTGATCGCTCCCTGCAGCCGGCTGCCGGGTGATCAGCTGATCGCTCCCGGCCGCCGGGTGATCAGCTGATCGCTCCCTGCAGCCGGCCGCCGGGTGATCAGCTGATCGCTCCCGGCCGCCGGGTGATCAGCTGATCGCTCCCTGCAGCCGGCCGCCGGGTGATCAGCTGATCGCTGTCACTTGCCGGCGCCCGGGCATGCCGGCGGGCGGGCGCTCAGCTGAGCGCTGTGACTTGCCGGCGGCCGGGCATGCTGGTGGCCGGTCATTCAGCTGAGCGCTGTCGCTTGCCGACGGCCGGGCGCTCAGCTGAACGTTCGGCCACCGCGAGCCAAAATAAAGTTTGATTTAAAAAAAAAAAAAAAAAAAAAAAAGAGCATGCGCAGTGAAATCCAGAGGATTCCGCTGCTCAAAATAACGTTACATGCTGCGTTCCTCCCGCTGGGCGGAAGCAACGGAGCGTCGCCCAGCGGAAGCAACGCAGCTCCTTTTGGTACAATCCGTCACCCATACAAGTCTATGGGAAACAGCGGAATCCGTTAACGGATTCCGCTGTTTCCCAAAAGGGCGGATTGTAACGGAAGGAAAATAACGCAAGTGTGAAAGTACCCTTAGAGACAGATACACCTACTTCACTGAGAGTGTTCTGGACTTCAGTTGATGTTGTGAACGGGTTCTTCTTCACCAAAGAAAGTATGCGGCGATCATCCACCACTGTTGTCATCCGTGGACGCCCAGGCCTTTTTGAGTTCCCAAGCTCACCAGTCAATTCATTTTTTCTCAGAATGTACCCGACTGTTGATTTTGCTACTCCAAGCATGTCTGCTATCTCTCTGATGGATTTTTTCTTTTTTTTCAGCCTCAGGATGTTCTGCTTCACCTCAATTGAGAGTTCCTTAGACCGCATGTTGTTTGGTCACAGCAACAGCTTCCAAATTCAAAACCACACACCTGTAATCAACCCCAGACCTTTTATCTACTTTATTGATTACAGGTTAACGAGGGAGACGCCTTCAGAGTTAATTGCAGCCCTTAGAGTCCCTTGTCCAATTACTTTTGGTCCCTTGAAAAAGAGGAGGCTATGCATTACAGAGCTATGATTCCTAAACCCTTTCTCCGATTTGGATGTGAAAACTCTCATATTGCAGCTGGGAGTGTGCACTTTCAGCCCATATTATATATATAATTGTATTTCTGAACATGTTTTTGTAAACAGCTAAAATAACAAAACTTGTGTCACTGTCCAAATATTTCTGGCCCTGACTGTATATCAGCATTGGGGGCATATTCACCAGGAAGAGGGGCATATATACCAGGATGGGTCACATATTTACCAGGGTGGGGGGCATATATACCAGGATGGGGCACATATTTACCAGGGTGGGGGGCATATATACCAGGATGGGCCCAAGATAATGACATATATACCAGAATGCTGACATATATACCAGGATGTGGAACATATACTGTATAGTAGGATAAGGACATACATACCAGGATGGGGACAGATATACCAGGATTGAAGAGATATATACCAGAATGGGGAACATATATACCAGGATGAGGGACATATATACCAGGATGGAGGACATATATACCAGGATGGGCCCAAGATGAGGACATGCTATATATACCAGGACGGGGAAATATATACCAGGATATGGATCATATATAGTAGGATAAGGACATATATACCAAGATTGGAGATGTATACCAGGATGGAGAAAATATATACCAGGATGGGGCACATATACTCAAGGATGGACTCAGGATGGTGAACATATATACCAGGATGAGGACATATATACCAAGATGGAAACATATATACCAAGGTGGGGGAGATATATACCAGGATGGACCCAGGGTTGAGGACATCTATACCAGGATGGGGGACATATATACCAGGATAGGGGACCTTACTACATAATACAGGGAGGGGGGGGAGGACACACCTCTTATGTCGTCATAGGATTTAAAAGGCTACAAAAGTCCATACATCTGACCAACACATGGGTGGGCCAGGCCTAAATGTTGCACCAGGACCCATCAGACTCTAGTTGTGCCACTGCTTTTAGCAGCTGCTTCCGGGACACTTAGACCTTTGCAAGAAAGTTACAGTGTGATTCCCGCAGGGGCAGTTCACGCGCTGATTATTTTGTTGCATCCAGAGTAGTATGAATAGGATTTATTCTTTCTTTTAACATATAATGTATCTTATACACATGTATCAAAGATCGCAAATGACCCCGACTCAGACGATGACATCTAAAGGGGCTCATACTAGTGCAGATCCTGGGGGCTGCAGACTGCAAATCCAATAGCCAAGCATCAGAAAGTATACTAATAGGTGTGCTGATCTGATCCACAGCAGCACAGAGTTTTTCAGCACACAATTGTGCTAATCTTGTGAAAGGCGTAATGTCAGTGTTAGAACATACATGATATGGTGAGGGCATCCTGGGACCAGTAGTCCTACAAGAGCCTTTAAACCACATAAAAGGTGCACTCCCCGGGCTCCTGGGCTGATATCAGGCTCCACATTATCCCATCATGTAGTATTAATTTGTGCGCCTGCTGCACTGCCTTCTGGGAGATGCTGTCACCTCGCCGCACGACACGCTCTTAAAAATGTCAAAGCATTTTCTGCTACAATATATAGTTACGAGTTCAGCACCTGAGGCTCCGTGCGCGGATTACAGCAAATCTCTGACGACACATTATTTCATCCCGCTACAGGGAGAATACATTATCACGGATGAGCTCTGCAGCCAGGCGGACGGCACATGAACACGGAGGAGCTCTGCAGCCGGGCGGGCGGCACATGAACACGGAGGAGCTCTGCAGCCGGGCGGGCGGCACATGAACACGGAGGAGCTCTGCAGCCGGGCGGGCGGCACATGAACACGGAGGAGCTCTGCAGCCGGGCGGGCGGCACATGAACACGGAGGAGCTCTGCAGCCGGGCGGGCGACACATGAACACGGAGGAGCTCTGCAGCCGGGCGGCCGTCATATTATCACGGAGGAGCTTTGCAGCCGGGCAGGCAGCACATGAACACGGAGCAGCTCTGCAGCCGGACGGGCGGCACATGAACACGGAGGAGCTCTGCAGCCGGGCGAGCGGCACATGAACACGGAAGAGCTCTTCAGCCGGGCGGACGGCACATGAACACGGAGGAGCTCTGCAGCCGGGCGAGCGGCACATGAACACGGAGGAGCTCTTCAGCCGGGTGGGCGGCACATGACCACGGAGGAGCTCTGCAGCCGGGTGGGCAGCACATGAACACGAAGGAGCTCTGCAGCCGGGCGGGCGGCACATGAACACGGAGGAGCTCTGCAGCCGAGCGGGTGGCACATGGAAACGGAGGAGCTCTGCAGCCGAGCGAGCGGCACATGAACACGGAGGAGCTCTGCAGCTGGGCGGGCAGCACAAGAACACGGAGGAGCTCTGCAGCCGGGCGGGCAGCATAAGAACACAGAGGAGTTCTGCCGCCGGGCGGGCAGCACAAGAACACGGAGGAGCTCTGCAGCTGGGCTGGCAGCACAAGAACACGGAGGAGCTCTGCAGCCGGGCGGGCAGCACAAGAACACGGAGGAGCTCTGCAGCCGGGCGGGTGGCACATGAACACGGAGGAGCTCTGCAGCCGGGCGGGCGACACATGAACACCAAGGAGCTCTGCAGCCGGGCGGACGGCACATGAACACGGAGGAGCTCTGCAGCCGGGCGGCCGTCATATTATCACGGAGGAGCTTTGCAGCCGGGCTGGCAGCACAAGAACACGGAGGAGTTCTGCATCCGGGCGGGCAGCACAAGAACACGGAGGAGCTCTGCAGCCGGGCGGGTGGCACATGAACACGGAGGAGCTCTGCAGCCGGGCGGGCGACACATGAACACGAAGGAGCTCTGCAGCCGGGCGGGCGGCACATGAACATGGAGGAGCTCTGCAGCCGGGCGGCCGTGATATTATCACGGAGGAGCTTTGCAGCCGGGCTGGCAGCACATGAACACGGAGGAGTTCTGCATCCGGGCGGGCGGCACATGAACATGGAGGAGCTCTGCAGCTAAACGGGCGGCACATGAACACGGAGCAGCTCTGCAGCCGGGTGAGCGGCACATGAACACGGAGGAGCTATTCAGCCGGGCGGGCGGCACATGAACACGGAGGAGCTCTGCAGCTGAGCGGGCGGCACATGAACACGGAGGAGCTCTGCAGCCAGGCGGGCAGCACAAGAACACGGAGGAGCTCTGCAGCCAGGCGGGCAGCATAGGAACACGGAGGAGTTCTGCCGCCGGGCGGGAAGCACAAGAACACGGAGGAGCTCTGCAGCCGGGCGGGCAGCACAAGAACACGGAGGAGCTCTGCAGCCGGGCGGACGGCACATGAACATGGAGGAGCTCTGCAGCCGGGCGGGCAGCACAAGAACACGGAGGAGCTCTGCAGCCGGGCGGGCAGCACAAGAACACGGAGGAGTTCTGCCGCCGGGTGGGCAGCACAAGAACACGGAGGAGCTCTGCAGCCGGGCGGGCGGCACATGAACACGGAGGAGCTCTGCAGCTGAGCAGGTGGCACATGAACACGGAGGAGCTCTGCAGCCGGGCGGGCGGCACATGAACACGGAGGAGCTCTGCAGCCGGGCGGGCAGCACATGAACACGGAGGAGTTCTGCAGCCGGGCAGGCAGCACATTATCACGGAGGAGCTTTGCAGCCAGGCGGGCGGCACATGAACACGGAGGAGCTCTGCAGCCAGGCGGCACATGTCATGGAGACACTTATGGATGCCGGAGCTGCACTGGCAGCGCAGTAATTACATGGAGCAATTTTTAGAGGGATGAACGCACATAAAATTATTCTAAAATAGTTCCGTTTGCGTCATGGAGTCATTTGCCAGAAAAAAACACAACATTCCCCCCGCGTCCGTCTCCTGAACACAAAGCTCTCATTACCGCATCGATTTAATGGCAGCTTAATCCTCCACGACCTCGGTGACATTAGCAAAGGAAAACGCCACTGATGCAACTCCTCGAACGCCGGTGCACGGCACATCCAGCGCTATACTGTGCAGAAAGTCACCGGCACGTCCAGCACTATACTGTGCAGAAAGTCACCGGCACATCCAGCGCTATACTGTGCAGAAAGTCACCGGCACATCCAGCGCTATACTGTGCAGAAAGTCACCGGCACATCCAGCGCTATACTGTGCAGAAAGTCACCGGCACATCCACCGCTATACAGTGCAGAAAGTCACCGGCACGTCCAGCGCTATACTGTGCAGAAAGTCACCGGCACATCCAGCGCTATACTGTGCAGAAAGTCACCGGCACATCCAGCGCTATACTGTGCAGAAAGTCACCGGCACGTCCAGCGCTATACTGTGCAGAAAGTCACCGGCACATCCAGCGCTATACTGTGCAGAAAGTCACCGGCACATCCAGCGCTATACTGTGCAGAAAGTCACCGGCACATCCAGCGCTATACTGTGCAGAAAGTCACCGGCACATCCAGCGCTATACTGTGCAGAAAGTCACCGGCACGTCCAGCGCTATACTGTGCAGAAAGTCACCGGCACATCCAGCGCTATACTGTGCAGAAAGTCACCGGCACGTCCAGCGCTATACTGTGCAGAAAGGCACTGGCACATCCAGCGCTATACTGTGCAGAAAGTCACCGGCACATCCAGCGCTATACTGTGCAGAAAGTCACCGGCACGTCCACCGCTATACTGTGCAGAAAGTCACCGGCACGTCCAGCGCTATACTGTGCAGAAAGTCACCGGCACGTCCAGCGCTATACTGTGCAGAAAGTCACCGGCACGTCCACCGCTATACTGTGCAGAAAGTCACCGGCACGTCCACCGCTATACTGTGCAGAAAGTCACCGGCACATCCAGCGCTATACTGTGCAGAAAGTCACCGGCACATCCAGCGCTATACTGTGCAGAAAGTCACCGGCACATCCAGCGCTATACTGTGCAGAAAGTCACCGGCACGTCCAGCGCTATACTGTGCAGAAAGTCACCGGCACATCCACCGCTATACTGTGCAGAAAGTCACCGGCACATCCAGCGCTATACTGTGCAGAAGTCACCGGCACATCCAGCGCTATACTGTGCAGAAAGTCACCGGCACATTCAGCGCTATACTGTGCAGAAAGTCACCGGCACGTCCAGCGCTATACTGTGCAGAAAGTCACCGGCACGTCCAGCGCTATACTGTGCAGAAAGTCACCGGCACATCCAGCGCTATACTGTGCAGAAAGTCACCGGCACATCCAGCGCTATACTGTGCAGAAAGTCACCGGCACGACCAGCGCTATACTGTGCAGAAAGGCACCGGCACATCCAGCGCTATACTGTGCAGAAAGTCACCGGCACATCCAGCGCTATACTGTGCAGAAAGTCACCGGCACGTCCAGCGCTATACTGTGCAGAAAGTCACCGGCACATCCAGCGCTATACTGTGCAGAAAGTCACCGGCACGTCCAGCGCTATACTGTGCAGAAAGTCACCGCCACATCCAGCGCTATACTGTGCAGAAAGTCACCGGCACGTCCAGCGCTATACTGTGCATAAAGTCACCGGCACATCCAGCGCTATACTGTGCAGAAAGTCACCGGCACATCCAGCGCTATACTGTGCAGAAAGTCACCGGCACGTCCAGCGCTATACTGTGCAGAAAGTCACCGGCACGTCCAGCGCTATACTGTGCAGAAAGTCACCGGCACATCCAGCGCTATACTGTGCAGAAAGTCACCGGCATGTCCAGCGCTATACTGTGCAGAAAGTCACCGGCACATCCAGCGCTATACTGTGCAGAAAGTCACCGGCACGTCCAGCGCTATACTGTGCAGAAAGTCACCGGCACATCCAGCGCTATACTGTGCAGAAAGGCACCGGCACATCCAGCGCTATACTGTGCAGAAAGGCACCGGCACATCCAGCGCTATACTGTGCAGAAAGTCACCGGCACATCCAGCGCTATACTGTGCAGAAAGTCACCGGCACATCCAGCGCTATACTGTGCAGAAAGTCACCGGCACGTCCAGCGCTATACTGTGCAGAAAGTCACCGGCACATCCAGCGCTATACTGTGCAGAAAGTCACCGGCACATCCAGCGCTATACTGTGCAGAAAGTCACCGGCACATCCAGCGCTATACTGTGCAGAAAGTCACCGGCACATCCAGCGCTATACTGTGCAGAAAGTCACCGGCACGTCCAGCGCTATACTGTGCAGAAAGTCACCGGCACGTCCAGCGCTATACTGTGCAGAAAGGCACCGGCACATCCACCGCTATACTGTGCAGAAAGTCACCGGCACGTCCAGCGCTATACTGTGCAGAAAGTCACCGGCACATCCACCGCTATAATGTGCAGAAAGTCACCGGCACATCCAGCGCTATACTGTGCAGAAAGTCACCGGCACATCCAGCGCTATACTGTGCAGAAAGTCACCGGCACATCCAGCGCTATACTGTGCAGAAAGTCACCGGCACATCCAGCGCTATACTGTGCAGAAAGTCACCGGCACATCCAGCGCTATACTGTGCAGAAAATCACCGGCACGTCCAGCGCTATACTGTGCAGAAAGTCACCGGCACATCCAGCGCTATACTGTGCAGAAAGTCACCGGCACATCCACCGCTATACTGTGCAGAAAGTCACCGGCACATCCACCGCTATACTGTGCAGAAAGTCACCGGGACGTCCAGCACTATACTGTGCAGAAAGTCACCGGCACATCCAGCGCTATACTGTGCAGAAAGTCACCGGCACATCCAGCGCTATACTGTGCAGAAAGGCACCGGCACATCCACCGCTATAATGTGCAGAAAGTCACCGGCACATCCACCGCTATACTGTGCAGAAAGTCACCGGCACGTCCAGCGCTATACTGTGCAGAAAGTCACCGGCACATCCAGCGCTATACTGTGCAGAAAGTCACCGGCACATCCAGCGCTATACTGTGCAGAAAGTCACCGGCACGTCCAGCGCTATACTGTGCAGAAAGTCACCGGCACATCCAGCGCTATACTGTGCAGAAAGTCACCGGCACATCCAGCGCTATACTGTGCAGAAAGTCACCGGCACATCCAGCGCTATACTGTGCAGAAAGTCACCGGCACATCCAGCGCTATACTGTGCAGAAAGTCACCGGCACATCCACCGCTATACTGTGCAGAAAGTCACCGGCACATCCAGCGCTATACTGTGCAGAAAGTCACCGGCACATCCAGCGCTATACTGTGCAGAAAGTCACCGGCACATCCAGCGCTATACTGTGCAGAAAGGCACCGGCACATCCAGCGCTATACTGTGCAGAAAGTCACCGGCACATCCACCGCTATACTGTGCAGAAAGTCACCGGCACGTCCAGCGCTATACTGTGCAGAAAGTCACCGGCACGTCCACCGCTATACTGTGCAGAAAGTCACCGGCACGTCCAGCGCTATACTGTGCAGAAAGTCACCGCCACATCCAGCGCTATACTGTGCAGAAAGTCACCGGCACGTCCAGCGCTATACTGTGCATAAAGTCACCGGCACATCCAGCGCTATACTGTGCAGAAAGTCACCGGCACGTCCACCGCTATACTGTGCAGAAAGGCACCGGCACATCCAGCGCTATACTGTGCAGAAAGTTACCGGCACATCCAGCGCTATACTGTGCAGAAAGTCACCGGCACATCCAGCGCTATACTGTGCAGAAAGTCACCGGCACGTCCAGCGCTATACTGTGCAGAAAGTCACCGGCACGTCCAGCGCTATACTGTGCAGAAAGTCACCGGCACATCCAGCGCTATACTGTGCAGAAAGTCACCGGCATGTCCAGCGCTATACTGTGCAGAAAGTCACCGGCACATCCAGCGCTATACTGTGCAGAAAGTCACCGGCACATCCAGCGCTATACTGTGCAGAAAGTCACCGGCACATCCAGCGCTATACTGTGCAGAAAGTCACCGGCACGTCCAGCGCTATACTGTGCAGAAAATCACCGGCACGTCCAGCGCTATACTGTGCAGAAAGTCACCGGCACATCCAGCGCTATACTGTGCAGAAAGTCACCGGCACATCCACCGCTATACTGTGCAGAAAGTCACCGGCACATCCACCGCTATACTGTGCAGAAAGTCACCGGCACATCCAGCGCTATACTGTGCAGAAAGTCATCGGCACATCCAGCGCTATACTGTGCAGAAAGTCACCGGCACATCCAGCGCTATACTGTGCAGAAAGTCACCGGCACATCCAGCGCTATACTGTGCAGAAAGTCACCGGCACATCCAGCGCTATACTGTGCAGAAAGGCACCGGCACGTCCAGCGCTATACTGTGCAGAAAGTCACCGGCACATCCAGCGCTATACTGTGCAGAAAGTCACCGGGACGTCCAGCACTATACTGTGCAGAAAGTCACCGGCACATCCAGTGCTATACTGTGCAGAAAGTCACCGGCACATCCAGCGCTATACTGTGCAGAAAGGCACCGGCACATCCACCGCTATAATGTGCAGAAAGTCACCGGCACATCCACCGCTATACTGTGCAGAAAGTCACCGGCACGTCCAGCGCTATACTGTGCAGAAAGTCACCGGCACGTCCAGCGCTATACTGTGCAGAAAGTCACCGGCACGTCCAGCGCTATACTGTGCAGAAAGGCACCGGCACATCCACCGCTATACTGTGCAGAAAGTCACCGGCACATCCACCGCTATACTGTGCAGAAAGTCACCGGCACATCCAGCGCTATACTGTGCAGAAAGTCACCGGCACATCCAGCGCTATACTGTGCAGAAAGTCACCGGCACATCCAGCGCTATACTGTGCAGAAAGTCACCGGCACGTCCAGCGCTATACTGTGCAGAAAGTCACCGGCACGTCCAGCGCTATACTGTGCAGAAAGTCACCGGCACATCCAGCGCTATACTGTGCAGAAAGTCACCGGCACATCCAGCGCTATACTGTGCAGAAAGTCACCGGCACATCCAGCGCTATACTGTGCAGAAAGGCACCGGCACATCCAGCGCTATACTGTGCAGAAAGTCACCGGCACATCCAGCGCTATACTGTGCAGAAAGTCACCGGCACATCCAGCGCTATACTGTGCAGAAAGTCACCGGCACATCCAGCGCTATACTGTGCAGAAAGTCACCGGCACGTCCAGCGCTATACTGTGCAGAAAGGCACCGGCACATCCAGCGCTATACTGTGCAGAAAGGCACCGGCACATCCAGCGCTATACTGTGCAGAAAGTCACCGGCACATCCACCGCTATACTGTGCAGAAAGTCACCGGCACATCCAGTGCTATACTGTGCAGAAAGTCACCGGCACATCCAGCGCTATACTGTGCAGAAAGGCACCGGCACATCCAGCGCTATACTGTGCAGAAAGTCACCGGCAAGTCCAGCGCTATACTGTGCAGAAAGTCACCGGCACATCCAGCGCTATACTGTGCAGAAAGTCACCGGCACATCCAGCGCTATACTGTGCAGAAAGTCACCGGCACATCCAGCGCTATACTGTGCAGAAAGTCACCGGCACATCCAGCGCTATACTGTGCAGAAAGTCACCGGCACGTCCAGCGCTATACTGTGCAGAAAGTCACCGGCACGTCCAGCGCTATACTGTGCAGAAAGGCACCGGCACATCCAGCGCTATACTGTGCAGAAAGGCACCGGCACATCCAGCGCTATACTGTGCAGAAAGTCACCGGCACATCCACCGCTATACTGTGCAGAAAGTCACCGGCACATCCAGTGCTATACTGTGCAGAAAGTCACCGGCACATCCAGCGCTATACTGTGCAGAAAGGCACCGGCACATCCAGCGCTATACTGTGCAGAAAGTCACCGGCAAGTCCAGCGCTATACTGTGCAGAAAGTCACCGGCACATCCAGCGCTATACTGTGCAGAAAGTCACCGGCACATCCAGCGCTATACTGTGCAGAAAGTCACCGGCACATCCAGCGCTATACTGTGCAGAAAGTCACCGGCAAGTCACATGGAAATAAGATACTTTGTAATGGATCTTATCTGAGACATCTGCTCCTTTCACTCTAGTCTGTTGTCAGTGAAAACTTTCCATTACTGAGACCACAAATGACATTTGGTGCTTTTAATATTCTACGAAGGGAGGAGCACTAGAGGCCGAGAGACATTCTGCTGCAAGTTCTCCTGTAGTGATAGTCGCAGCTCTCCATGGGACTTTATAAGTCTCTTTTTTCCGAAAGTTTAATATACTGTATATAGTTGTTTATTTTACTCCATGAAAAGGAAAACAATAGGCAGCTGCTAAGTAGAAACCATCAACAAGCTGGAAATCTTCTGTTGATGGAATTAATTTTGGCTTGTGGAAACCATCAGCGACAAGTTGGCTGCTGTTGACAGATCCTATTATGACTGTGAAAGTATCAACAAGCAGGATAACTTTTATAAACTTGTAAATTGATTTCTTTTGCACTTGAAAACCATTAAAAAGCAGATAATCTACTGGTTTATTACTTTGCAAACCATCAACAAACAGGTTGACTCCTGTTGACGGATCTTATGGCTTTGAAATCCATCAATAAGCAAATTAATTACTGTTCACAGACCACATTATGACCTCGGAGACCATTAACAAGCAGGTTAAGATAATTTTGACTGATCTTTTTTTATATATATATATATATATATATATACACACATACCGTACAAAGCTTTCGAAACCAATGAAAAAAAACTTTGGCAACTGTTGATGGATCTTTGAGGCCATAGAAGCCAACAGGATCCAGTTATGCTTTTAAGAGGTGCAGGGTAGACACAAAGATGGCTGTTGCTCCCATAATACAGAATATTATAAGCAGGATTCAAAAATGGCCATGTGCATGATGTCACCACTACAAGCCTAGTGATGTCACTGCTAAAAGCCAAGTGATGTCACTGCTACAAGCCAAGTGATGTCACTCTACAAGCCAAGTGATGTCACCACTACAAGCCTAGTGATGTCACTGCTAAAAGCCAAGTGATGTCACTGCTACAAGCCAAGTGATGTCACTCTACAGGCCAAGTGATGTCACCGCTACAAGCCAAGTGATGTCACTCTACAAGCCAAGTGATGTCACCACTACAAGCCTAGTGATGTCACTGCTAAAAGCCAAGTGATGTCACTGCTACAAGCCAAGTGATGTCACTCTACAAGCCAAGTGATGTCACCACTACAAGCCAAGTGATGTCACTCTACAAGCCAAGTGATGTCACCGCTACAAGCCAAGTGATGTCACTGCTACAAGCCAAGTGATGTCACCACTACAAGCCAAGTGATGTCACCGCTACAAGCCAAGTGATGTCACCGCTACAAGCCAAGTGATGTCACTGCTACAAGCCAAGTGATGTCACCACTACAAGCCAAGTGATGTCACCACTACAAGCCAAGTGATGTCAGTGCTACAAGCCAAGTGATGTCACCACTACAAGCCAAGTGATGTCACCGCTACAAGCCAAGTGATGTCACCGCTACAAGCCAAGTGATGTCAGTGCTACAAGCCAAGTGATGTCACCACTACAAGCCAAGTGATGTCACCGCTACAAGCCAAGTGATGTCACTGCTACAAGCCAAGTGATGTCACTGCTACAAGCCAAGTGATGTCACCACTACAAGCCAAGTGATGTCACCCCTACAAGCCAAGTGATGTCACCCTTACAAGCCAAGTGATGTCACCCCTACAAGCCAAGTGATGTCACTGCTACAAGCTAAGTGATGTCACCGCTACAAGCCAAGTGATGTCACCGCTAAAAGCCCCAAGTGATGTCACCACTACAAGCCAAGTAATGTCACCGTTACAAGCCAAGTGATGTCACCGCTACAAGCCAAGTGATGTCACCCCTACAAGCCAAGTGATGTCAGTGCTACAATCCAAGTGATGTCACTGCTACAAGCCAAGTGATGTCACCCCTACAAGCCAAGTGATGTCACCACTGAAAGCCAAGTGATGTCAGTGCTACAAGCCAAGTGATGCCACCACTGCAAGCCAAGTGATGTCACCCCTACAAGCCAAGTGATGTCACCCCTACAAGCCAAGTGATGTCACCGCTACAAGCCAAGTGATGTCACCCCTACAAGCCAAGTGATGTCACCCCTACAAGCCAAGTGATGTCATAGTTAGAAGCCAAGTGATGTCACCACTACAAGCCAAGTGATGTCACCACTGCAAGCCAAGTGATGTCACCCCTACAAGCCAAGTGATGTCACTGCTACAAGCCAAGCGATGTCACCGCTACAAGCCAAGTGATGTCACCGCTACAAGCCAAGTGATGTCACCACTACAAGCCAAGTGATGTCACCGATACAAGCCAAGTGATGTCACCGCTACAAGCCAAGTGATGTCACTGATACAATCCAAGTTATGTCACTGCTACAAGCCAAGTGATGCCACTGCTACAAGCCAAGTGATGTCACCGCTACAAGCCAAGTGATGTCACCGCTACAAGCCAAGTGATGTCACCGCTACAAGCCAAGTGATGTCACCGCTACAAGCCAAGTGATGTCACTGCTACAAGCCAAGTGATGTCATAGCTACAAGCCAAGTGATGTCACCGCTACAAGCCAAGTGTTGTCACCACTACAGGCCAAGTGATGTCACCGCTACAAGCCAAGTGATGTCACCCCTACAAGCCAAGTGATGTCACCGCTGTGACGACATGGACTCTCATGGGTTAAAGTTTCTTAACATTCAGCCAGACAGGATGATAGATTGTTTATAGACCGGGGATAAGTCCCTCATTGTTTTTACAAGACTCTTGTTGACTCATGTAATTGTGTTGGCCACTGAAAGCCAGACGTATTGTTTCTCCAGACTCTTCCAGTAATCATTGTATTGTAGTTGTGTATTGCTAATGTAATTACCTTAGTAGCCATTGTCTAGTCGGTGACTTCCAGACTACATGTATACCCTCAGTCTTTCTGTAGACATCACTTAGATGAACATTGTCCATGCAGCTTAAGATTCATCCAATGGGAGAGGCGATCTTGTACAACCAATCAATGAGGACGCAGTGTATGCAAGTGGAAGGCTGTGGCTATAAAAGGGATTTCTTTAAGCCACCAAGAGGTTGTTGATGGATGCTGATGGATCCAGTCTAAGCGCTTAGGAGCTGACTAGAGGATCAGGATATCTTATGGCTTCAATCTAGGGACTCCGGTTCCAGTTGGAGACCATATCCACAGCCTAGAGATTTCGACTCCGACTGCCAGGATTGTAACATCATACCAGGACTACCTAAGGAGGACACTCAGGTTGGGACAGTTCAGTCACCTGTTACAGACTTTGCAGACAGCTTCCTAAATCTGGCATTATTCCTTTCTGGGTGGGTGCCCGAGAGCGAAAGCGGGGTGCTGCTGGATTGGAGTAAGTGGCCCTGGAACCTCTGAGGCATGGACATTCTAAATCCCTGGTGAGCCAGCGGAAGGGGGAGACTCTGTTGCCTGTTACATTTGTGTTTTGCTGGTTATGTGTTATGTGCCGTTAACTGTTTGGGGATCCAATAAAGGCTAATTATTGTGGTTCCCTCACCCTGTGTTGTCTGAGTGGTGTTACGCCCATGGTTGAGGAGGCCGGCGTTCAGTTGGGATGAGCCCTGAGCCACGCTGTCTTTCTAAAGGCGGCAGGTTTTAGTGGATGAGAGCACCCACTGAGCCCCGTGTCTCCACGATTGGTGGCAGCGGTGGGACACTACTCAGCCGGGTTTATCCAGGAGAGCTGCAGAGGACTGGTGTTCGCGGACACCGTCCAGGGCTCAACAACCAGGGAGGCACATAAGCATAACCAGCAGGCCATAGGGGAGGCATTCAGGTTTTGGACGCTGTCATGTCTAACCCCACCAGCTCAGCCATGGGACAAGGACCAGAGAGGAGTTACGACCGCAGCAGTAAATGGATGCTACAGGATCTGTGCCAGAGGCGAAAGATTATCTACTGGAACGCTGAGACTCGGTCGGACTTGATCCAGAAATTAGTCCGTTGGGATGCCCAGAATGATGCAGAGGACGATGAGGATCCCGCCGATATTGACCCAGAGGATTTAAACTATGTGCCACATCATGGATCTAGTGACAATCGGGAATCAACTTTGTCCAAAATGACCCAAGCCACAGCGTTGTTGGATGCATTGGGGCCTAGATCCTCAAGAGAAGAGAGGGCTTGGGTTCTGGAATAGGTTTATGGGATTCCAGCTGCCGTACTGCTAGCACCAGCCACTCGAAAAGGATGGTCCCGCTACCCAGCAGAAGCTGCACCAAAACAAAAAAGCCGCATGCTTGGAGCCCATCTGCCAGCTCAGCCGGTCAAGAGCCAGGGACTACGAGACACTGGTTCCTCCATTACCCTGGTAAGCCCAGTTATTGTTTCCCCAGAAAACCCTTTACCTGATTCCCAATTATCCATCTCCCTGGCTGAGGGCCAGCGCTCAGACATCCCTCTGGCATGTGTGCAGTTGGACCTAAGGACCGATCAGGGAGAGGTCGAGGTGGAGCTTGTGGATAGCCTCCCCACACCTGTTATTTTGGGGACCAACCAGGAAGTGATCGATGTGGGTATTGTGAACAGCCTCCCCATACCGGTCATTGTGGAGACTGACCAGAGCAAGGCTGATCTGAAGCTTATGAACAGCATCCCCACCCCTGGTATTTTGGGAACTAACCAGGAAGCGATCGATGTGGGACTTGTGAACAGCCTCCCTATACCTGTCATTGTGGAGACTGACCAGAGCAAGGCTGATGTGGAGCTTATGGACACCGTCCCCACACCAGTTACTTTGGGGTCTGACCAGGAAGAGGTCCATATGGAGTTTATGGACAGCCTCCCCACACCTGTTGTTTCGGGGACTAGCCAGGAGGAAGTTGAAGTGGGGTTCATAGATGGCCCCACCAAACCTGTTGTTTCGGATACCACTCAGAGGGAAGTGAAAGTGGGGCTTGGGGATTACCTGCTCACACCAGTCATTTTGGAGAATGACCTAGGACAAGAACTATCCAGTCAGTTTGAAGCAGCCATCACCCACTTCCAAGCCAAGCAGGACCCTGATGTGGATCTTTCTAACATCGTTTCCAAGGATAATTCACATTCCCAGTCTCCATCATCCACTTCTGAGCCAAGAACCGTGAGTAAGCCTAACCCCACTGTGGCTATTGTGGGGGAAGATTGATAGTAAGAAATGTATGCAAGCCCAACTCATGGACCCCACCTTAGTGCTTGTCCGCAATATGACTGCTCAACTTGGGGGAGGTAATCAGGGGAAGGTGTATAGATGCGAGCCTCTGTTGCTGACCTCACCATTAAAAAGGACAATGCCGTCAAGAGGAGAAGGATAATCGGAAGCCTATCATGTCTGGCTAATATTAAGAAGGGGGAAGAATGTGACGACATGGACTCTCATGGGTTAAAGTTTCTTAACATTCAGCCAGACAGGATGATAGATTGTTTATAGACCGGGGATAAGTCCCTCATTGTTTTTACAAGACTCTTGTTGACTCATGTAATTGTGTTGGCCACTGAAAGCCAGACGTATTGTTTCTCCAGACTCTTCCAGTAATCATTGTATTGTAGTTGTGTATTGCTAATGTAATTACCTTAGTAGCCATTGTCTAGTCGGTGACTTCCAGACTACATGTATACCCTCAGTCTTTCTGTAGACATCATTTGGATGAACATTGTCCATGCAGCTTGAGATTCATCCAATGGGAGAGGCGATCTTGTCCAACCAATCGATGAGGTCGCAGTGTATTCAAGTGGAAGGCTGTGGCTATAAAAGGGATTTCTTTAAGCCACCAGGGGGTTGTTGATGGATGCTGATGGATCCAGTCTAAGCTCTTAGGAGCTGACTAGAGGATCAGGATATCTTATGGCTTCAATCTAGGGACTCCGGTTCCGGTTGGAGACCATATCCACAGCCTAGGGATTTCGACCCCGGCTGCCAGGATTGTATCATCATACCAGGACTACCTAAGGAGGACACTCAGGTTGGGACAGCTCAGTCACCTGTTACAGACTTTGCAGACCTCAGACAGCTTCCTAAATCTGGCGCTATTCTTTTCTCAGTGGGTGCCCGCCAAAAGCGGGGTGCTGCTGGATTGGAGTAAATAGCCCTGGAACCTCTGAGGCATGGACATTCTAAATCCCTGGTGAGCCAGCGGAAGGATGAGACTCTGTTGCCTGTTACATTTGTGTTTTGCTGGCTATCTGTTATGCGCCGTTAATTGTTTGGGGATCCAATAAAGTCTAATTATTGTGGTTCCCTCACCCTTTGTTGTCTGAGTAGTGTTACGCCCACGGTTAGGGAGGCCGGCGTTCAGTTAGGATGAGCCATGAGCCAGGCTGTCTTTCTAAAGGCGGCGGGTTTTAGCGGACCAGAGCACCCACTGAGCCCCGTGTCTCCACAACCGCTACAAGCCAAATGATGTCATAGCTACAAGCCAAGTGATGTCACCGCTACAAACCAAATGATTTCACCGCTACAAACCAAGTGATGTCACTGCTACAATCCAAGTTATGTCACCGCTACAAGCCAAGTGATGTCACTGCTACAAGCCAAGTGTTGTCACCACTACTAGTCAAGTAATGTCACTGCTACAAGCCAAGTGATGTCACTGCTACAAGCCAAGTGTTGTCACCACTACTAGTCAAGTGATGTCACTGCTAGAAGCCAAGTGATGTCACTGCTATAAGCCAAGTGATGTCACCACTACAAACCAAGTGATGTCACCGCTACAAGCCAAGTGATGTCACCGCTACAAGCCAAATGATGTCACCGCTACAAGCCAAGTGATGTCACTGCTACAATCCAAGTGATGTCAGTGCTAGAAGCCAAGTGATGTCACCGTCATTAGCACTAACCTTGCATCAATGGTGCCAGATCAACCTGCATGGCTGGGTTATGACTGCTGCCTTAGCACTCTTATAGCTATTTCCGATATACATGTCCTAGCCTTATATCTATACACCCCGGCTGGTTGGTGGCTCCCAGTCCCCGGGCTACATGCCCACCACCCACACCCCTGGCTGTAATCACACCATATGCAACATTTTCTATTATATTACTATCTAATATATAAAGCTGAATGTGTGTATGTGTGTGTGTGTGTGTGTGTGTGTGTGTGTGTGTGTGTGTGTGTGTGTGTATGTGTGTGTGTATGTCCGGGATTGGCATCCGCACCTACAGCCACTACAGTCGCAGCTACAGCCACAAAATTTTGCACACTCACACTTCTGGACCCCGAGAGCGTCATAGGCTATGTTTTGAGGGGAAATTTTAACCCCGCTCTTTACAATTATTCACCAAAAAACCTGCCTCCATTAAAGCGACTGAAGCTGGGAGCCACAGTGCAGCCAGAACTTCAGAAGAATGCGCAGTCATGCCCTTATATGGAATGTTGGCGTGTCACAATGCAGCCAGGGAAAGAGACAGACACAGACAGGGAAAGAGGCAGACACAGACAGGGTAAGAAACAGACATAGACAGGGTGAGAGACAGACACAGACAAAGAGAGAGACTGACAGGGAAAGAGAAAGACAGGGAAAGAGAGGGAAAGAGAGAGACAGGTTAAAAGACAGACACAGACAGGTAAAGAGACAGACACAGACTAAGAGACAGACTGACAGGGAAAGAGACAGACAGGGAAAGAGACAGACAGGGTAAGAGATAGACAAAGACAGGTAAAGAGACAGACACAGGGAAAGTGACAGAGGGAAAGAGGGAAAGAGACAGACATAGAAAGAGAGGGAAAGAGACAGACAGGGAAAGAGAGGGAAAGAAACAGGTAAACAGACAGATAGGGAAAGTGACAGAGAGACAGAGACAGACAGGGAAAGAGATAGACAGACAGGGAAAGAGATTGAGACAGACGGAGAAAGAGACAGAGACAGTCAGAGACAGACAGCGAAAGAATCAGACAGACAAGAGATAGAGAGAGAGAGACAGAGAGATATATACAGAGGGGGAGACAGACAGAGAATGGGAGAGAAACAGAGAGACAGTTACTATCCCGGGCATTAATACATTCTATTTTGTTAACAACAGTTATTAACCCGGGCAAAGCCGGGTAGTACAGCTAATATTTCATAAATATAAAATGTATCAAGTTGTGATCCAGAAACGAAAGAGTACAGCGTTGTACATGGCGGGTGCTTGGTAATTACTAGATGCGGATTAATCGACACCTCCTGGCAGGACTGGGAATGTTACATTTAAAACAATGTATCCCTCCTGCTCCGGGGTGTCAGTACAGCGCCGCTTATCACAGGGGAAATTAACATGTGTGTTTACATATCTGGATCTTGCGGCAGGCAATG
>NC_134357.1:17464043-17519043 GCF_048569485.1 Anomaloglossus baeobatrachus
ATAACTACTATAATAGTGCCCCTCTGTACAAGAATATAACTACTATAATACTGTCCCCTATGTACAAGAATATAACTACTATAATACTGCCCCTATGTACAAGAATATAACTACTATAATACTGCCCCTACATACAAGAATATAACTACTATAATACTGCCTCTATGTACAAGAATATAACTACTATAATACTGCCCCTATGTACAAGAATATAACTACTATAATACTGCCCCTATATACAAGAATATAACTACTATAATACTGCCTCTATGTACAAGAATATAACTACTATAATACTGCCCCTATGTACAAGAATATAACTACTATAATACTGCCCCCTATGTACAAGAATATAACTACTATAATACTGCCTCTATGTACAAGAATATAACTACTATAATACTGCCCCTATGTACAAGAATATAACTACTATAATAGTGCCCCTTTGTACAAGAATATAACTACTATAATACTGTCCCCTATGTACAAGAATATAACTACCATAATACTGCCCCTATGTACAAGAATATAACTACTATAATACTGCCCCTACATACAAGAATATAACTACTATAATACTGCCTCTATGTACAAGAATATAGCTACTATAATATTGCCCCTATGTACAAGAATATAACTACTATAATACTGCCCCCTATGTACAAGAATATAATAGTGCCCTTATATACAAGAATATAACTACTATAATACTGTCCCCTATGTACAAGAATATAACTGCTATAATACTGCTCCTATGTACAAGAATATAACTACTATAATACTGCCCCTATGTACAAGAATATAACTACTATAATACTGCTCCTATGTACAAGAATATAGCTACTATAATATTGCCCCTATGTACAAGAATATAACTACTATAGTACTGTCCCCTATGTACAAGAATATAACTACTATAATACTGCCCCTATGTACAAGAATATAACTACTATAATACTGCCCCTACATACAAGAATATAACTACTATAATACTGCCTCTATGTACAAGAATATAACTACTATAATACTGCCCCTATGTACAAGAATATAACTACTATAATACTGCCCCTATATACAAGAATATAACTACTATAATACTGCCTCTATGTACAAGAATATAACTACTATAATACTGCCCCTATGTACAAGAATATAACTACTATAATACTGCCCCCTATGTACAAGAATATAACTACTATAATACTGCCTCTATGTACAAGAATATAACTACTATAATACTGCCCCTATGTACAAGAATATAACTACTATAATAGTGCCCCTTTGTACAAGAATATAACTACTATAATACTGTCCCCTATGTACAAGAATATAACTACCATAATACTGCCCCTATGTACAAGAATATAACTACTATAATACTGCCCCTACATACAAGAATATAACTACTATAATACTGCCTCTATGTACAAGAATATAACTACTATAATACTGCCCCTATGTACAAGAATATAACTACTATAATACTGCTCCTATGTACAAGAATATAGCTACTATAATATTGCCCCTATGTACAAGAATATAACTACTATAATAGTGCCCCTCTGTACAAGAATATAACTACTATAATACTGTCCCCTATGTACAAGAATATAACTACTATAATACTGCCCCTATGTACAAGAATATAACTACTATAATACTGCCCCTACATACAAGAATATAACTACTATAATACTGCCTCTATGTACAAGAATATAACTACTATAATACTGCCCCTATGTACAAGAATATAACTACTATAATACTGCCCCTATATACAAGAATATAACTACTATAATACTGCCTCTATGTACAAGAATATAACTACTATAATACTGCCCCTATGTACAAGAATATAACTACTATAATACTGCCCCCTATGTACAAGAATATAACTACTATAATACTGCCTCTATGTACAAGAATATAACTACTATAATACTGCCCCTATGTACAAGAATATAACTACTATAATAGTGCCCCTTTGTACAAGAATATAACTACTATAATACTGTCCCCTATGTACAAGAATATAACTACCATAATACTGCCCCTATGTACAAGAATATAACTACTATAATACTGCCCCTACATACAAGAATATAACTACTATAATACTGCCTCTATGTACAAGAATATAACTACTATAATACTGCCCCTATGTACAAGAATATAACTACTATAATACTGCCCCTATGTACAAGAATATAACTACTATAATACTGCCCCCCTATGTACAAGAATATAGCTACTATAATATTGCCCCTATGTACAAGAATATAACTACTATAATAGTGCCCCTCTGTACAAGAATATAACTACTATAATACTGTCCCCTATGTACAAGAATATAACTACTATAATACTGCCCCTATGTACAAGAATATAACTACTATAATACTGCCCCTATGTACAAGAATATAACTACTATAATACTGCCTCTATGTACAAGAATATAACTACTATAATACTGCTCCTATGTACAAGAATATAACTACTATAATACTGCCCCTATGTACAAGAATATAACTACTATAATACTGCCCCTATGTACAAGAATATAACTACTATAATACTGCCCCTATGTACAAGAATATAACTACTATAATACTGCCTCTATGTACAAGAATATAACTACTATAATACTGCTCCTATGTACAAGAATATAACTACTATAATACTGCCCCTATGTACAAGAATATAACTACTATAATACTGCCCCTATGTACAAGAATATAACTACTATAATACTGCCCCTATGTACAAGAATATAACTACTATAATACTGCTCCTATGTACAAGAATATAGCTACTATAATATTGCCCCTATGTACAAGAATATAACTACTATAATACTGTCCCCTATGTACAAGAATATAACTACTATAATACTGCCCCCTATGTACAAGAATATAACTACTATAATACTGCCTCTATGTACAAGAATATAACTACTATAATACTGCCCCTATGTACAAGAATATAACTACTATAATAGTGCCCCTTTGTACAAGAATATAACTACTATAATACTGTCCCCTATGTACAAGAATATAACTACCATAATACTGCCCCTATGTACAAGAATATAACTACTATAATACTGCCCCTACATACAAGAATATAACTACTATAATACTGCCTCTATGTACAAGAATATAACTACTATAATACTGCCCCTATGTACAAGAATATAACTACTATAATACTGCTCCTATGTACAAGAATATAGCTACTATAATATTGCCCCTATGTACAAGAATATAACTACTATAATACTGTCCCCTATGTACAAGAATATAACTACTATAATACTGCCCCTATGTACAAGAATATAACTACTATAATACTGCCCCTACATACAAGAATATAACTACTATAATACTGCCTCTATGTACAAGAATATAACTACTATAATACTGCCCCTATGTACAAGAATATAACTACTATAATACTGCCCCTATATACAAGAATATAACTACTATAATACTGCCTCTATGTACAAGAATATAACTACTATAATACTGCCCCTATGTACAAGAATATAACTACTATAATACTGCCCCCTATGTACAAGAATATAACTACTATAATACTGCCTCTATGTACAAGAATATAACTACTATAATACTGCCCCTATGTACAAGAATATAACTACTATAATAGTGCCCCTTTGTACAAGAATATAACTACTATAATACTGTCCCCTATGTACAAGAATATAACTACCATAATACTGCCCCTATGTACAAGAATATAACTACTATAATACTGCCCCTACATACAAGAATATAACTACTATAATACTGCCTCTATGTACAAGAATATAACTACTATAATACTGCCCCTATGTACAAGAATATAACTACTATAATACTGCCCCTATGTACAAGAATATAACTACTATAATACTGCCCCCTATGTACAAGAATATAACTACTATAATACTGCCCCCTATGTACAAGAATATAACTACTATAATACTGCCTCCTATGTACAAGAATATAACTACTATAATACTTCTTCTATGTACAAGAATATAACTACTATAATACTGCCCCTATGTACAAGAATATAACTACTATAATACTGCTCCTATGTACAAGAATATAACTACTATAATACTGCTCCTATGTACAAGAATATAACTACTATAATACTTCTATGTACAAGAATATAACTACTATAATACTACCCCTATATACAAGAATATAACTATTATAATACTGCCCCCTATGTACAAGAATATAACTACTATAATACTGCCTCCTATGTACAAGAATATAACTACTATAATACTGCCTCTATGTACAAGAATATAACTACTATAATACTGCCCCTATGTACAAGAATATAACTACTATAATGGTGCCCCTCTGTACAAGAATATAACTACCATAATACTGTCCCCTATGTACAAGAATATAACTACTATAATACTGCCCCTATGTACAAGAATATAACTACTATAATACTGCCCCTACATACAAGAATATAACTACTTATAATGCTGCCTCTATGTACAAGAATATAACTACTATAATACTGCCCCTATGTACAAGAATATAACTACTATAATACTGCCCCTATGTACAAGAATATAACTACTATAATACTGCCCCCTATGTACAAGAATATAACTACTATAATACTGCCTCCTATGTACAAGAATATAACTACTATAATACTTCTTCTATGTACAAGAATATAACTACTATAATACTGCCCCTATGTACAAGAATATAACTACTATAATACTGCTCCTATGTACAAGAATATAACTACTATAATACTGCTCCTATGTACAAGAATATAACTACTATAATACTTCTATGTACAAGAATATAACTACTATAATACTGCCCCTATATACAAGAATATAACTATTATAATACTGCTCCTATGTACAAGAATATAACCACTATAATACTGCCCCTATGTACAAGAATATAACTACTATAATACTGCTCCTATGTACAAGAATATAACTACTATAATAGTGCCCCTCTGTACAAGAATATAACTACTATAATACTGCTCCCTATATACAAGAATATAACTACTATAATACTGCTCCCTATATACAAGAATATATCTACTATAATACTGTCCCCTATGTACAAGAATATAACTTCTATAATACTGCCCCTATGTACAAGAATATAACTACTAGAATACTGCCCCTACATACAAGAATATAACTACTATAATACTGCCCCTACATACAAGAATATAACTACTATAATACTGCCCCTATGTACAAGAATATAACTACTATAATAGTGCCCCTCTGTACAAGAATATAACTACTATAATACTGCTCCCTATATACAAGAATATAACTACTATAATACTGCTCCCTATATACAAGAATATATCTACTATAATACTGTCCCCTATGTACAAGAATATAACTACTATAATACTGCCCCTATGTACAAGAATATAACTACTAGAATACTGCCCCTACATACAAGAATATAACTACTATAATACTGCCCCTACATACAAGAATATAACTACTATAATACTGCCTCTATGTACAAGAATATAACTACTATAATACTGCGTCTATGTACAAGAATATAACTACTATAATACTGCCCCTATATACAAGAATATAACTACTATAATACTGCCTCTATGTACAAGAATATAACTACTATAATACTGCCTCCTATGTACAAGAATATAACTACTATAATACTTCTTCTATGTACAAGAATATAACTACTATAATACTGCCCCCTATGTACAAGAATATAACTACTATAATACTTCTATGTACAAGAATATAACTACTATAATACTGCCCCTATGTACAAGAATATAACTACTATAATACTGCCCCTATATACAAGAATATAACTATTATAATGCTGCTCCTATGTACAAGAATATAACCACTATAATACTGCCCCCTATGTACAAGAATATAATTACTATAATACTGCTCCTATGTACAAGAATATAACTACTATAATACTGCCCCTATGTACAAGAATGTAACTACTATAATACTGCCCCCTATGTACAAGAATATAACTACTATAATACTGCCCCTATGTACAAGAATATAACTACTATAATACTGCCCCTATGTACAAGAATGTGTCTGCTATAATACTATAATATACAGCAGTTTAGGACAAGCAGTGATTGTGAGAACACCTTCAGTGGTGATCAGCAGTAATATACATTGTTTGGTAACACGCTGTACATCTGCAGGTTATTTCTTGGCGTCAGGCGGTCGCTGAACGCGCAGTGATTTATCGCCTTCAGATGCTGATGATATAAAACAAGAACAAGAAATATTCTTATCTGGAAGCTCAAACTTTCTGTTCTGAAGCTTTCCTGAGTCTCATTCAGTGGCCTCCGCTGCTGGGATCGGGTCAAGAACACTGTTCTATTTTCAGTATGAAGTAGTGTAATTATGGGAATGGCAGCTCTGGAGCACAAAATGCAGCTCCAATGACTGAAATCTATAGCACCAAGAGAATAGGAAACTTTTTGAGCGCAGGAAGCAAAGGGGTAAAAAATGTTATTGCACTGCAGGTATTGATAGTAAAAATGTTGGGTAGCAATTAGAGCATAGCGGACGTTGGGTTCTGTTGTCCTGGTGTCCAAGGTGCACGAAGCCAATTATGAGCGGCCAGTGTTGTGAGTCTCATACTGGGAGATGCTGGGTTGTTCCCTGTGTGCAGTAATTGCCCAGCTATTAAGCTGAGTAGTGTATCCCAGAGCACTGCCAGTCTTAGCCTTCTGCTCAGTGGTGCTTATTGGCTTTTTATCTGTCCTCTGTGGATTGATCCTTTGTTGCCTGACCTCTGACTTTATTTGACCTTCCTTTTGTCTTGTCCTTCTGCATTTCAGGTATTGTGACTCCAGTCTGTGACTACGCCTCTCCTATCCTATTAGTCTTCACATGATGTCCCTGGAACATTTGACTATCCTGCCTCACGACTTGCCATGTAGTGTCTAGCATCACATTAAGACTCTCCCGACTTTATTCCCTTCCAGTTTGGATCCTTTTCAAGCACTTTATGATCAGATGATGTGTAGGAATGTGGACCCAGTCTGTGCAACCTCGCAGGATTAGTGATGGGACACTGCCCTCTGCTGGCCAGAGAACTAGAGGACACCTAGGAAGTAAAAACCGATCTGTTTGTTCCTGGAGGGAGGCTTTTCAGAAGAGGACCTGTTCAGTCAGAGGCAAGGAGAGAGGAAGGAGAGTGAAGCACCCGGGAAGCGACCGGAAAGAGCGATTTGGAGTGAAGCAGAGGACATGCATGCAGGGGTGAAGGCAGAAGTATCCCCTGCAGAGAATTGAGTGATACAGGGTTCAGCTCCGGAGCAGACTGGAACAGTTAGTCTACAAAACTGAAGCCCCCACACTGCCTGCCAAGTCCCAGAGTACAGCCTGCAATAACGAAGCCACTGCACTACCCGCCAAGTCCTCGAATACAGCCCACAAGAACGAAGCCCCCGTACTGCCCACCAAGTCCTCGAATACAGCCTGCAAGAACGAAGCCCCCGCACTGCCCACCAAGTCCTCGAATACAGCCTGCAAGAACGAAGCCCCCGCACTGCCCACCAAGTCCTCGAATACAGCCTGCAAGAACGAAGCCCCCGCACTGACCGCCAAGTTCCCGAGTACAGACTGCAAGACCAAAACCCCCGCACTGCCCGCCAAGTCTCCGAGTGCAGCCCGCAAGAACGAAGCCCCCGCACTGCCCACCAAGTCCTCGAATACAGCCCACAAGAACGAAGCCCCTGCACTGCCCACCAAGTCCCAGAGTACAACCCGCAAGAACGAAGCCCCCGCACTGCCCACCAAGTCCTTGAGTACAGCCCGCAAGAATTAAGCCCCCGCACTGCCCGCCAAGTCCCCAAATACAGCTTGCAAGAACGAAGCCCCCGCACTGCCCGCCAAATCACCGAGTACGGCCCACAAGAACGAAGTCCCTGCACTGCCCGCCAAGTCCCCGAGTACAGCCTGCAAGAATGAAGCCCCCGCACTTCCCGCCAAGTCCCCGAGTACAGCCTGCAAGAATGAAGCCCCCGCACTTCCCGCCAAGTCCCCGAGTACAGGCCGCGAGAACGAAGCCCCCGCACTGCCCTCCAAGTCCCAGAGTACAGCCTGCAAGAACGAAGTACCCGCACTGCCCATCAAGTCCCTGAGTTCAGCCCGCAAGACCAAAACGCCCGCACTGCCTGCCAAGTCCCCAAATACAGCCCGCAAGAATGAAGCCCCCGCAGTGCCCATCAAGTCCTCGAGTACAGCCTGCAAGACCAAATGCCCTGCACTGCCTACCAAGTCCCTGAGTACAAAGACCGAAGCATCTGTGACTGGGGGTTTCGGTAATTTTTCCCGAATCGGTCCATTTACTTGAGGCAGAACTGATGGAGGTTGGAGCTGCCAGCTCTGGGACCACTAAGAGGAAACGTCAATGACTCTGCCTCTACTGCGGACGCATGGGGAATTTTCTGAAGTAGAGTTTCTTACACCCTCAAACAAGTGAGCCATCGGGAAACGCCTAAGTCTGGATGGCCTTCTCGATTATCACCCAGACTTAGGCTAGATAAAGTGCTGCTGAATGTGGAGATGTTTTTCCAGGATCGGTCATTATCAGCATTCGCTATCATTGACAGATTTAGGACCTGAAAGACTTTGGAGATGTGTTCTCGGTAAAAGTGCCAGCGATATCACCTCCCCATCACCCTTATGCCTGAGCTATCAATCGTATTCCCAATGCCAAATTACCTAAAGCTCACCTGTGTAATCTATGGGTCCTGAACGGACCACCATGAAAGAATATGTAAGTGAAGGTGTCCTGAAGGGTCATATCCGTCCTTCCTCCTCGTCTGTAGCAGCTGGATTTTTCGTTGAGAAATTGAAAGATGGAGGTCTCCGTCCTTGCCTCGATTTCCAGGAATTAAACAAAAGTACGATTAAGAATATTACCCACTTCCACTTATCCCTGACCTACATCATTAACTCACAGGAGCTAAATGGTTTTCCAAAATTGACCTTCGAAGGGATTATAATTTCGGGAGGGTGATGAGTGGACGATGGAGTTTTTATCGTCTGAGGGTTTATTTCAAAGTCTTCTCACGCCTTCCGGATTAACCAGTGCGCCAGCAGTTACCCAAAACGTCCTGATTTCTATATATTGGATTGTATTGGAAGGTTTATTGCAGTCTATCGGGACGACATTAGTTGTTGCCTGATCTGGATTCACACTATGAACGCGGGCGATTTGTCTTTCAAAAGATTATAGAAAATTCTTTGTTTGCTAAGTTAGAAAAATTTACTTTTTATGGCAACAAATTTTGTTCCTGGGGTTCATTGTATCTGCTGAAGAATGTAAGAGGGATCCTGGGAAGCTGCAGTCCATTTTTGATTGGGTGCAATCTGAGGAGCTTAAAACATTGCAACGTTTTCTAGGATTCACCAATTATTGTATTTTTTTGGATTATAAGACGCA
The DNA here is from genome assembly GCF_048569485.1 of Anomaloglossus baeobatrachus. Lineage (NCBI taxonomy): Eukaryota > Metazoa > Chordata > Amphibia > Anura > Aromobatidae > Anomaloglossus > Anomaloglossus baeobatrachus. The sequence continues at coordinate 17,473,532 of NC_134357.1, forward strand.
ATTTTCCTTCCAAAAATTTGGGAAGAAAATGTGGGGTGCGTTTTATAATCCGAATATTGCTTACTGGGGATGGTGGAGCGGGGTTGCAGGAGCAATGCTGCGGGTGCTGTGCTGGAGCTGCGCTGTGCTGGGGCAGTGGGATGAGGATGCTTTGCTGTGCTGGAGCTGCGGGCGATGTGCTGGAGCTGCGCTGTGCTGGAGCTGCGGGTGATGTGCTGGAGCTGCGCTGTGCTGGAGCTGCGGGTGATGTGCTGGAGCTGCGCTGTGCTGGAGCTGCAGGTGATGTGCTGGAGCTGCGCTGTGCTGGAGCTGCGGGTGATGTGCTGGAGCTGCGCTGTGCTGGAGCTGCGGGTGATGTGCTGGAGCTGCGCTTTACTGCAGCTGCGAGTGATGTGCTGCAGCTGCGCTGTGCTGGAGCTGATTGCGATATGCTGGAGCTGCGGGCGATGTGCTGGAGCTACACTGTGCTGGAGCTGCGCTGTGCTGGAGCTGCGGATGATGTGCTGGAGCTGGGCTGTGCTGGAGCTGCGGATGATGTGCTGGAGCTGCGCTGTGCTGGAGCTGCGGGTGATGTGCTGGAGCTGCGCTGTGCTGGAGCTGCGGGTGATGTGCTGGAGCTGCGCTGTGCTGGAGCTGCGGGTGATGTGCTGGAGCTGCGCTGTGCTGGAGCTGATTGCGATATGCTGGAGCTGCGCTGTGCTGGAGCTGATTGCGATATGCTGGAGCTGCGGGCGATGTGCTGGAGCTGCGCTGTGCTGGAGCTGCGGGTGATGTGCTGGAGCTGCGCTGTGCTGGAGCTGCGGGTGATGTGCTGGAGCTGCGCTGTGCTGGAGCTGCGGGTGATGTGCTGGAGCTGCGCTGTGCTGGAGCTGCGGGTGATGTGCTGGAGCTGCGCTGTGCTGGAGCTGATTGCGATATGCTGGAGCTGCGCTGTGCTGGAGCTGATTGCGATATGCTGGAGCTGCGGGCGATGTGCTGGAGCTGCGCTGTGCTGGAGCTGGGGGTGATGTGCTGGAGCTGCGCTGTGCTGGAGCTGCGGGTGATGTGCTGGAGCTGCGCTGTGCTGGAGCTGCGGGTGATGTGCTGGAGCTGCTCTGTGCTGGAGCTGCGGGTGATGTGCTGGAGCTGCGCTGTGCTGGAGCTGATTGCGATATGCTGGAGCTGCGCTGTGCTGGAGCTGATTGCGATATGCTGGAGCTGCGGGCGATGTGCTGGAGCTGCGCTGTGCTGGAGCTGCGGGTGATGTGCTGGAGCTGCGCTGTGCTGGAGCTGCGGGTGATGTGCTGGAGCTGCGCTGTGCTGGAGCTGCGGGTGATGTGCTGGAGCTGCGCTGTGCTGGAGCTGATTGCGATATGCTGGAGCTGCGCTGTGCTGGAGCTGATTGCGATATGCTGGAGCTGCGGGCGATGTGCTGGAGCTGCGCTGTGCTGGAGCTGCGGGTGATGTGCTGGAGCTGCGCTGTGCTGGAGCTGCGGGTGATGTGCTGGAGCTGCGCTGTGCTGGAGCTGCGGGTGATGTGCTGGAGCTGCGCTGTGCTGGAGCTGCGGGTGATGTGCTGGAGCTGCGCTGTGCTGGAGCTGATTGCGATATGCTGGAGCTGCGCTGTGCTGGAGCTGATTGCGATATGCTGGAGCTGCGGGCGATGTGCTGGAGCTGCGCTGTGCTGGAGCTGTGGGTGATGTGCTGGAGCTGGGCTGTGCTGGAGCTGCGCTGTGGTGGGGCTGATTGCGATGTGCTGGAGCTGTGCTGTGCTGGGGGTGTGGGCTGAGGGCGCTGTGTTGTGGCTGCGGGCACCATCCTGTAAATGTTGGAGGTGCGGACTTCAAAATAATGACGCCCGGAGTCGGTGAGTGCGCAGATGGAGCTGTTGGCTCAAGATCTCATCTACACATGCTCAGCACCCAGCTATCCCATACTCCGATATCCCAATATAATATCCAGTATTACAATGCATCTCATAGTTCTCCATATATAATGATGCACCCCAAAAGTCCTTCATATATTATAATGCAGACCCCATAGTTATCCATATATTATGCTGCACCCCATAGTCCTTCATATCATATAATGCATCTCATAGTCTTCCATATATTACAATATACTGCCCATAGTCCTTCATATATTATATGCACCCAATATTACTCCATATAGTATTATGCAGCCCCCATATGGTATTATGCAGCCCCATGTAGTAGCATACAACCTCAATCTCGTTTAATGGCCACCGTAATTAAATACAGTCATATGAAAAAGTTTGGGCACCCCTATTAATGTTAACCTTTTTTCTTTATAACAATTTGGGTTTTTGCTATTTCAGTGTCATATATCTAATAACTGATGGACTGAGTAATATTTCTGGATTGAAATGAGGTTTATTGTACTAACAGAAAATGTGCAATCTGCATTTAAACATAATTTGACGGGTGCAAAAGTATGGGCACCCTTATCAATTTCTTGATTTGAACCCTCCTAACTACTTTGTACTGACTTACTAAAGCACTAAATTGGTTTTGTGACCTCATTGAGCTTTGCACTTCATAGGCAGGTGTATCCAATCATGAGAAAAGGTATTTAAGGTGGCCACTTGCAAGTTGTTCTCCTATTTGAATCTCCTATGAAGAGTGGCATCATGGGCTCCTCAAAACAACTCTCAAATGATCTGAAAACAAAGATTATTCAACATAGTTGTTCAGGGGAAGGTACAAAAAGTTGTCTCAGAGATTTAAACTGTCAGTTTCCACTGTGAGGAACATAGTAAGGAAATGGAAGAACACAGGTACAGTTCTTGTTAAGCCCAGAAGTGGCAGGCCAAGAAAAATATCAGAAAGGCAGAGAAGAAGAATGGTGAGAACAGTCAAGGACAATCCACAGACCACCTCCAAAGACCTGCAGCATCATCTTGCTGCAGATGGTGTCAATGTGCATCGGTCAACAATACAGCGCACGTTGCACAAGGAGAAGCTGTATGGGAGAGTGATGCAAAAGAAGCCGTTTCTGCAAGCACGCCACAAACAGCATCGCCTGAGGTATGCAAAAGCACATTTGGACAAGCCAGTTACATTTTGGGAGAAGGTCCTGTGGACTGATGAAACAAAGATTGAGTTGTTTGGTCATACAAAAAGGCGATATGCATGGAGGCAAAAAACACGGCGTTCCAAGAAAAGCACTTGCACCCACAGTAAAATTTGGTGGAGGTTCCATCATGCTTTGGGGCTGTGTGGCCAATGCCGGCACCGGGAATCTTGTTAAAGTTGAGGGTCGCATGGATTCAACTCAATATCAGCAGATTCTTGACAATAATGTGCAAGATTCAGTGACAAAGTTGAAGTTACGCAGGGGATGGATATTTCAGCAAGACAATGATCCAAAACACGGCTCCAAATCTACTCAGGCATTCATGCAGAGGAACAATTACAATGTTCTGGAATGGCCATCCCAGTCCCCAGACCTGAATATCATTGAACATCTGTGGGATGATGTGAAGCGGCGGTCCATGCTCGGCGACCATCAAACTTAACTGATCTGGAATTGTTTTGTAAACAGGAATGGTCAAATCTACCTTCATCCAGGATCCAGGAACTCATTAAAAGCTACAGGAAGCGACTACAGGCTGTGATTTCTGCAAAAGGAGGATCTACAAAATATTAATGTCACTTTTATGTTGAGGTGCCCATACTTTTGCACCGGTCAAATTTTGTTTAAATGCGGATTGCACATTTTCTGTTAGTACAATAAACCTCATTTCAATCCAGAAATATTACTCAGTCCATCAGTTATTAGATATATGAAACTGAAATAGCAAAAACCCAAATTGTTATAAAGAAAAAAGGTTAACATTAATAGGGGTGCCCAAACTTTTTCATATGACTGTATATACTCACTTCTCCTCGTTATCCCGCTGCTTCGGTCTCCTCAACGTGTCCACTGTTCTGCCGCTCTGCACATCTCAGCACAGCAGGCGCGCAGTAGTGATGTCATCACACTGTGCTGGGCTGACACATCAGAGCGCAGACACAGCGGGAGAATGATGAGACAGAGAGCGCGCTGATCACTCTGCCATTATTGCTGTTCAATTTAATGCTGTACAATTGAAAGTGCAATTCTCAGCCGGGGGCCTGCAGGTGAGGGTCCGTTGCCAGCATTGCATAGCGGTTGACTGAGGTCCCTTGAACCCCCGGGCCTCGTCGCGATGGCAATCCCTGCGACCGCGATCGTTCCACCCCTGACCAGTAATATGTGCACCAGGAAATGCTTCCCCCTTGCTGGGCAGAGATCACTGGTTATCCCAGTGGAGAATAATAGACTGGACAATGCATCCTGGGGAAAAAATATGCAAAGTGAAAGAATGTGGTCTCTACAGTGCCACCTAATGGTTAAGGGAGGCACTACAGGACCAGCTTCCTATCTTTTGTGGAGAGCTAATTTGCATACAAGCCATTAGCAGCTTCATATCCCTCCTCCCCCACTATGGAGAATTCCATCTCCCAAGTAATTTCTACAGAGTCGCTTCTGATTTGGCAGTGATCTGTGAACACCCAGGATACAGAAGATACGTTATAACTTCAGCCTCTTGATTCCGGAGGTCAATTTTTAACCGAGTACTAGTGCGGTATAAATAGATTTGTCAGTGCTCTCAATGACGGCATTAATCAGCTATAATGAAGGCTTTAATCTGCTATATAATTAGACAGGAAGACAAGAGTGTGTTAATCATCTCTGGTTATCTGCAGCATCGGAGCGGCGGATGGCTCCGCTCATCACTCCAGCGCGGCGGATGGCTCCGCTCATCACTCCAGCGCCCGCTGAACCAACATTTACCTGCTCCTTAGATTATATTAACCTATATTAACCGTGTAGAGAACAGGACGTATTACCGCCATCTGCTCCATATTGGGATACAAGGACTCGCCAATAGTCCTGGTTCTATCAGGACAATGCTGGAGACAAGGGGCAGGGTGTTAGAAATGAGCAGAATCCCGAACCTTTATCCATGGAGAAGAGAACAGTGGTCAATAGCTGAGGCTTCACAATTAGGTTGAGTCCCCTTTAATTTAAAGGGATGTTTCATTTTTTTTTTCTATTTACCTAATCTAAGAAAACTAAACTGAACTCTAAATCTATTTGTGACCATCAGAATCTCCTTATATAAGAAATATCAGATTTGGTGACCGCGGTCCCTTTCTTTTTGGAACAGTTAACAGCTCCAACTATATATAGTCATACGCGAAAGTGTTGGCACACTTCAAATTGGTGTGGAACAACACAAAAAAAGCAAAGAAAAAAGGCAAATTGGATACAATTTCACACAAAACTCCAAAAATTGTTAGCATCTTTCCAAAATTGTGGGTAAACAACTTTGTTTTAACCATGTGATGCTCATTTAAACTCACCTGTGGCAAGTAACAGGTGTGGGCAATAAGAATATCACACCTGAAACCAAATAAAAAAGGGGGAAGTTGATTCAATCTTTGCATTATGTATCTGCATGTGCCACAATAAGTATGGAGGACAAAAAGAGAAGACGAGAACTGTCTGAGGACTTAAGAACCAAAATAGTTGAAAAATATCAACAATATCAAGGTTACAAGTCCATCTCCAGAGATCTTGATGTTCCTTTGTCCATGGTAAGTAACATAATCATGAAATTTACAACTCATGGCATTGTAGCTAATCTCCTTGGATGTGGTAGGTAGAGAAAAGTGATGAAAGGTTGTAACACAGGATAGTCTGGATACTGGATAAAATCCAATCAAGGTCCAAAGACTTCAAGCCATCCTGCAGGTTCAGGGGCATCCGTGTCAGTGCAAACTATCCATCCACATCTGAATGCTATAGAAGAGACCCAGGAGGACCCCACTGCTGACACAGAGACAGAAAAACACTACGGAAGAGACCCAGGAGCAACCCACTGTTGACACAGAGATAGAAAAACGCTATGGAGGAGACCTAGGAGGACCTCGCTGCTGACAGACAGAAAAGTGCTACGAAGGAGACCCAGGAGGACCCCACTGCTGACACAGAGACAGAAAAATGCTACGGAGGAGACCCAGGAAGACCCCACTGCTGACACAGAGACAGACAAATGCTATGGAGGAGACCTAGGAGGACCCCAGTGCTGACAGAGACAGAAAAAGGCTACGAAGGAGACCTAGTAGGATCCCACTGCTGACACAGAAACAGACAAACGTTACGGAGGAGACCCAGAAGGACCCGACTGCTGACACAGAGACAGACAAACGCTTCGGTGGAGGCCAAGGAGGACCCCGCTGCTGACACAGAGACAAATGCTACAGAGGAGACCCAGGAGGACCCCACTGCTGACACAGAGACAGAAAAACGCTACGGAGGAGACCTAGGAGGATCTCGCTGCTGACAGAGACAGAAAAATGTTATGGAGGAGACCCAGGAGGACCCCACTTCTTACACAGAGACAGAAAAATCCATGGAGGAAACCCAGAAAGACCCCACTGCTGACACAGAGACAGAAAAATGCTACGGAGGAGACCCAGGAAGACCCCACTGGTGACACAGAGACAGACAAATTCTACAAAGGAGACCTAGGAGGACCCCACTGCTGACAGAGACAGACAAATGCTACGGAGGAGACCCAGGAGGATCCCACTGTTGACACAGAGACAGAAAAAGGAAATGGAGGAGACCCAGGAGGACCCCACTGCTGACACAGAGACAGAAAAACGCTACAGAGGAGACCAAGAAGGACCCCACTGCTAACACAGAGACAGAAAAATGCTACGAAGGAGACCCAGGAGGAACCCATTGCTGACACAGAGACAGAAAAATGCTACGAAGGAGACCCAGGAGGACCGCAGTGCTGACACAGAGACAGAAAAAGGAAATGGAGGAGACGCAGGAGGACCCCACTGCTGACACAGAGGCATAAAAAAACTAGACTGCAGTTTGCCAAAATGTTCAGTCTTTCCTAAACGATTTACACTACAGTTTTGCTCATTTTCTAAGTGGTTGTATATGGAAATGAGCACCATATATATAGTTAAAGGAAATAATTCTCAAAAAGAAAGAGAAATTAGTTTTAATGAATGGATATTAATTATTTAGGGTTAGGGGCTAAGGGTCGCTGTAACAAAAATCAGACCCCAACCTTCCCATCCGTATCCCATAGAGTGACTCTTCACTTTTAGGGACATATTTTTATTTTTTGCATTGTAACAGAGGATAAAAATCATTTTTCCCTTTGGGTTTCCTTAAACATTTTGCCCCGTTTTCTTTCTTTAGCCTCTGGGCTGCACCGTCTATTGCCGGCTGCAGAATGAGTCAACTGAGAATCTGTCAGTGAGCTCATCACATCTTTATCTAAGCTCCTCTCATCTGATTAATGACCACAGACCACATTAATGGCGTGATATCTGCAGATTATATGTGATTACACATCTACAGGACCAATGTGGACCGACAGCCGCCCACGTCCTGAATTTCCGGCACCGATCTGTTTGGATGATAGAAAACACAAGCTCACATCTCGCGTAAAAGATTCATAAGTTCAAAAGTAGAAAGAAAGCAATTTTGATGCCGGCTCGACCGCATTAATAATTCAGCAGAATATCTTAGTAATTACTATATCAAGCGATATCACCGCCATCACGCGCCTAAACAGGACTCCGACAACTCTCCCTGCGACCGACATTAATAAATAAAATGCAATTTTCCTGCTTAAATTTGTTGTTTGAAGCCTAAATATTTTATTGGCGTTAATACATTTTAAATAATCAGCCAGGACCAGTAAATGTGGAGTCCTGAACCAGACGAGGGCTGTAAACGAGATCATCCGTTATATTTATAGAGAACGCGGCAGGTTTATATTATTAATCCCACGTCACTGATTAGCGCGAGCGCCGAGCGAGGAGTGAAGATTACAAGAAAATCGAGAAAAATATGTGCGCAATACAGCAAAATACCATTAGGGGGCAGTATAAGCTCTGCCGATTATTACCATACAGGTCGTATTGGACATAAACTGCACAGAAGTTATACACCGGGGGTAAGAGGCCGGAGGTTATACACCGGGGGTAAGGGGTCGGAGGTAATACACCGGGGGTAAGAGGCCGGAGGTTATACATCGGGGGTAAGAGGCCGGAGGTTATACACCGGGGGTAAGAGGCCGGAGGTTATACACCGGGGGTAAGAGGCCGGAGGTTATACACCGGGGGTAAGAGGCCGGAGGTTATACACCGGGGGTAAGAGGCCGGAGGTTATACACCGGGGGTAAGAGGCCGGAGGTTATACACCGGGGGTAAGAGGCCGGAGGTTAGACACCGGGGGTAAGAGGCCGGAGGTTAGACACCGGGGGTAAGAGTCTGGCGGTTATACACCGGGGGTAAGAGGCCGGAGGTTATACACCGGGGGTAAGAGGCCGGAGGTTATACACCGGGGGTAAGAGGCCAGAGGTTATACACCGGGGGTAAGAGGCCGGAGGTTATACACAGGGGGAAAGAGGCCGGAGGTTACACACCAGAAGTAAGAGGCCGGAGGTTATACACCGGGGGTAAGAGGCCGGAGGTTATACACCGGGGAAAAGAGGCCGGAGGTTATACACCGGGGGTAAGAGGCCAGAGGTTATACACTGGGGGTAAGAGGCCAGAGGTTATACACCGGGGGAAAGAGGCCAGAGGTTATACACCGGGGGTAAGAGGCCAGAGGTTATACACCGGGGGAAAGAGGCCGGAGGTTACACACAAGAAGTAAGAGGCCGGAGGTTATACACCGGGGGTAAGAGGCCGGAGGTTATACACCGGGGGAAAGAGGCCGGAGGTTATACACCGGAGTAAGAGGCTGGAGGTTATACACCGGGGGTAAGAGGCCGGAGGTTATACACAGGGGGTAAGAGGCCAGAGGTTACACACCAGAGGTAAGAGGCCAGAGGTTATACACCGGCGGAAAGAGGCCGGAGGTTAGACACCAGAAGTAAGAGGCCGGAGGTTATACACCGGGGGTAAGAGGCCAGAGGTTATACACTGGGGGTAAGAGGCCAGAGGTTATACACTGGGGGTAAGAGGCCGGAGGTTATACACAGGGGGAAAGAGGCCGGAGGTTACACACCAGAAGTAAGAGGCCGGAGGTTATACACCGGGGGTAAGAGGCCGGAGGTTATACACCGGGGGAAAGAGGCCGGAGGTTATACACCGGGGGTAAGAGGCTGGAGGTTATACACCAGGGGTAAGAGGCTGGAGGTTATACACCAGGGGTAAGAGGCTGGAGGTTATACACCAGGGGTAAGAGGCCAGAGGTTATACACTGGGGGTAAGAGGCCAGAGGTTATACACCGGGGGAAAGAGGCCAGAGGTTATACACCGGGGGTAAGAGGCCAGAGGTTATACACCGGGGGAAAGAGGCCGGAGGTTACACACAAGAAGTAAGAGGCCGGAGGTTATACACCGGGGGTAAGAGGCCGGAGGTTATACACCGGGGGAAAGAGGCTGGAGGTTATACACCGGAGTAAGAGGCTGGAGGTTATACACCGGGGGTAAGAGGCCGGAGGTTATACACCGGGGGTAAGAGGCCGGAGGTTATACACCGGGGGTAAGAGGCCGGAGGTTAGACACCGGGGGTAAGAGGCCGGAGGTTATACACCGGGGGTAAGAGTCTGGAGGTTATACACCGGAGGTAAGAGGCCGGAGGTTATACACCAGGGGTAAGAGGCTGGAGGTTATACACCGGGGGTAAGAGGCCGGAGGTTATACACCAGGGGTAAGAGGCTGGAGGTTATACACCGGGGGTAAGAGGCTGGAGGTTATACACCGGGGGTAAGAGGCCGGAGGTTATACACCGGGGGTAAGAGGCCGGAGGTTATACACCGGGGGTAAGAGGCCGGAGGTTAGACACCGGGGGTAAGAGTCTGGAGGTTATACACCGGAGGTAAGAGGCCGGAGGTTATACACCAGGGGTAAGAGGCTGGAGGTTATACACCGGGGGTAAGAGGCCGGAGGTTATACACCAGGGGTAAGAGGCTGGAGGTTATACACCAGGGGTAAGAGGCTGGAGGTTATACACCAGGGGTAAGAGGCTGGAGGTTATACACCAGGGGTAAGAGGCTGGAGGTTATACACCAGGGGTAAGAGGCTGGAGGTTATACACCAGGGGTAAGAGGCTGGAGGTTATACACCGGGGGTAAGAGGCCGGAGGTTATACACCGGGGGTAAGAGGCCAGAGGTTATACACCGGGGGTAAGAGGCTGGAGTTTATACACTGGGGGTAAGAGGCCAGAGGTTATACACCGGGGGTAAGAGGCCGGAGGTTATAAATCAGGGGTGAGGAGCCAAAGCTTATACACGAGGGATGAATGTGCAGAGGTTATACACGGGGAAAATCAATGGGTCTCATCTCCTTATGTTGAGGGAGCCCCCAATGTTTCCCAAAATAATACCAACCCCCACAATCAGTCATAGCATGATTTTACAGGATTTTTGGAGTTTGCTACAACTATAACCCACTACTCCAAAAATAAGCGCTAGCTAAAGACAAGGCTGGTATTAGGGAGGGGCAAGTGTCACGCTCCCCGGGTCCTTGGCTCCCCTCCCCGGGTCCTCCGCTCCGCTCCCCGGGTCCTCAGCCCCGCTCCCCGGCTCACCTGCCACGCTCCCCGGGTCCTTGGCTCCGGTGCCCGTCCTTCCCAGGCCCCCTGGTCTCCGATCGCGGCGCCCGACGGCTTCCCAGGCCCTGGCCGGCTCCCCTGCGTCCTCTTCTCAGCCTCCTTCCCTGGCTTCTGGCACCCGGGCTGCGCGCATGCGCATTAGGGCGCGCGCGCGGTCACTGACCCTTTCTTAAAGGGCCAGCGTCCATTAACAGGAAATGAGGCTAAACAGGTACAGGGTATAAAGGGGTGTATTGTCCAAGAGGGCGGGGCCTGATCTTCGTGTTTTCCAAGCTAGGAGTCAGGTCTCCTTGTGTCTTCGTGCCATACTCACGTATCTCTCTTCTAGAGCTGATCCTGCCTCGCCATCCGGTCCTGCTGAATCCCGAACCCCGCACGCTGTCCGTCTGCCATCTGACAGTCCGTACCATCTCGGATCCCTGCGGTGACCCGTCATCTCGCTCCAAAGGTTCCGGACCCCGCCTGACATCACCTCGGCTTCCGAACCTGAGCTACGTCACCCGGACTACCATCTGTGACTCCGCGGTCCCAGGGACTCCTTCGTTACACTCACTGGCACGGACTGTTCTACTGCCCATAGTGCTTCAGCTACCGGACTCCTTACCACCATCTTAGAGTTCGGCCCAGTGGATCCACCTCCTGGGTCTGCCCGACCGCCTGGCCCTGACAGTAAGATCAGGCCATGGATCCCGCTGCAGCACTAGCAGCCTTGCAAGAGGAACTCCAACGCCAGCGTGAAGTCCAGACCCGCATGCTGAACTTTATGACTTCCGTGGACACCCGCCTGACCACGCTACAAGCGGCAGTCACGTCTTCGACATCCCAAGCCGCCACTAGTCAAGCCACGTCCCCCGCTCCCGTGGCTGCTTCTTCGGATGCTTCCAGACTGCGTTTGGCCTCACCACCCCGGTACGCCGGAGATCCCAAGTCCTGCAGGGGGTTTATAAACCAATGCTCCCTCCATTTCACGCAGCTTCCACATCTGTTTGCCTCCGACCAAGCCAAGGTCGCCTTCATCATGTCTCACCTGGAGGGCGAGGCACTGGCGTGGATGAACCCGTTGTGGGAGAAGGAGGACCCTATGACCAAGGATCTTCAAGAGTTCCTGCAGGCCTTTCGCAGCACCTTTGACGAGCCGGGACGCGCCTCTGCGTCTGCTTCATCCCTCCTCCGCTTACGTCAAGGAACACTGACGGTGGGCCAATACGCCATTCGTTTCCGCACTTTGGCTTCAGAACTCGGGTGGAATAATGAGGCCCTAACAGCCGCCTTCTGGGAAGGACTCTCGAGTCGCATCAAAGATGAGTTGGCGGGTCGTGACGTGCCCTCCACCCTAGATGCCCTGATTGCCCTAGCAACTCGAGTGGACATACGTTTTCAGGAGCGCTCCAAAGAGCTGTCTCGTGAGAGACGTCCGGTACGGCATTCCTCTCCTCCACAGAAGCCCTCCGTATCTCAGTCATCAACAGCTGGGATTCCCGTCCACGAGCCCATGCAGATCGACCGAGTACGACAGTCTGAACAACGTCGAGCAGAGCGGCTCGCCAAGGGTCTCTGCTTTTACTGCGGAGAGGACACACACCTCCTACGCTCCTGTCCGGAAAGGCCGGGAAACTCCAAAGCCTAGGGTTGGTAGGAGAGGCCACCCTAGGTGCTGGGACTCTCTCAGACCCGGTTATGTGGACTGTGCAAGTGTCAACGGGAGAGACGCGCTTCACGGCTGAGGCATACCTCGACTGTGGAGCAGCAGGCAATTTCATCCAGCAGGCCACGGTGGACAAGTACCAGCTGCCTGTTACTCCACTCGAGAAGCCCCTAGTGATTGCCTCTGTGGATGGGAGACCCCTCTCTGATACCATCTCCTGGGTCACCAGTCCGGTCGAACTGCGTATCGGTGCCCTGCACACCGAGAACATCGCTCTCTACGTCCTTCCACACATGTCCCATCAAATCCTGCTGGGACTTCCCTGGTTGCGGACACACGAACCATCAGTCAGCTGGGGTACTGGCGAAATCACCCGATGGGGTCCTGCTTGTCATGAGAAGTGTCTGAAGTCCATACAACCCGTCCGACGACCTCCGGTTCCAGAGAACCTGCCGGAACTGCCTTCGGCCTATTGGTCCTTCGCAGACGTTTTTGACAAGAAGGAGTCTGAGGTACTTCCGCCACACCGTCCCTACGATTGTGCCATCGACCTGCTCCCAGGAACAACACCGCCTCGAGGACGGATATATCCGTTGTCTCCAGCCGAAACCAGGGCCATGTCCACCTACATCACAGAAAGCCTGGCAAAGGGATTCATCCGGAGATCCTCCTCTCCTGCGGGAGCAGGCTTCTTCTTCGTTAAGAAGAAAGAGGGTGACCTACGCCCATGCATCGACTACCGGGGTCTGAATCAGATCACCGTAAAAAACAAGTACCCTCTGCCGCTCATCCCCGAATTGTTCGACCGGCTCAGAGGAGCCCGTGTGTTCACCAAGCTGGATCTTCGGGGTGCCTACAACCTAGTTCGTATCCGCTCTGGGGACGAATGGAAGACCGCGTTTAATACTCGCGATGGGCATTATGAATACTGCGTGATGCCCTTCGGCCTGTGTAACGCACCAGCAGTCTTCCAAGAATTGGTGAACGACATATTCCGGGACCTCCTCTACATCTGTGTAGTAGTTTATCTGGATGACATCCTTATCTTCTCTCCGGACCTCCAGACCCACAGAGAGAACGTACAGCTGGTTTTACAAAGACTGAGAGAGAATCGTCTCTACGCCAAATATGAGAAGTGTGTCTTTGAGCAGTCTTCTCTCCCTTTCCTGGGATACATCATCTCGGGCACTGGACTGCAAATGGATCCAAAGAAGGTCTCCTCCATACTCAACTGGCCTCCCCCTTCTGGACTGAAGGCAATCCAACGGTTCCTGGGATTCGCCAACTACTACCGCCAGTTTATCCCTCACTTCTCTGCCCTGACTGCTCCTCTCTCCGCTTTGACCAAAAAGGAGGCTAATCCAAAGGACTGGTCACCTGCGGCCGACGCCGCGTTTTGCTCACTGAAGCGAGCATTTGCCTCCGCTCCTGTACTCCACCGTCCGGAGTTAAACCGCCAGTTCACCTTGGAGGTGGATGCCTCCTCCTCGGGAGCCGGAGCAGTGCTCATGCAGAAGTCCTCCTCCGGCAAGATGGTGACGTGCGGTTTCTTCTCCAAGAGCTTCTCAGCGCCTGAACGTAATTACACCATCGGTGACCGAGAACTATTGGCGGTCAAACTGGCTCTGGAGGAGTGGCGCTACCTCCTGGAAGGAGCAGTGTACCCCGTGATTATCTACACGGACCACAAGAACCTGGAATACCTGCGGTCCGCTCAGCGACTGAACCCACGGCAAGCCAGGTGGTCCCTATTCTTTGCCAGGTTTGACTTCCAGCTCCATTTCCGACCCGCGGACAAGAACGTACGCGCTGATGCTTTGTCTAGGTCTTTCATGCCCATGGAGCAGGAGGAAGAGACTACCCAACCCATCATCTCTCCTAGCAAGATCATTTCGGTGGCCCCTGTCACCCTGGCCCAGATACCGCCCGGAAAGACCTATGTCTCTGAGACTGACAGGCAAAAAGTGTTACACTGGGGTCATGCCTCAAAAACAGCCGGTCATGCAGGCCAGAAGAGAACATGGGGTGCGATTGTACGCCATTACTGGTGGCCATCCCTTCGCACGGACGTCGCTGCTTTTGTCTCTGCCTGCTCCTCTTGTGCCAGAAACAAGACGCCCAAACACCTGCCCTATGGCCGTCTTCTGCCTCTGCCTATACCCTCAGTTCCGTGGCAACACATAGCGATGGATTTTATTACGGACTTGCCATTATCCTCTGGACACACAGTCATATGGGTCGTGGTGGACCGGTTCTCCAAAATGGCTCACTTCATCCCCATGGCTGGACTGCCCTCTGCTCAGGAACTCGCGGAAGCCTATATCCATCACATCTTCCGCTTGCATGGCTTTCCATCCCACATCGTGTCCGACAGAGGAACTCAGTTCACCTCCCGCTTCTGGAGGGCGCTCTGCAAACATCTGGGAGTAACTCTGGACTTTTCTTCCGCATACCATCCTCAGTCTAATGGCCAAGTGGAGAGGGTCAATCAAATCTTGACATCCTTCTTACGTCACTATGTCAACACCCATCACGACGACTGGTCCACGCTTCTGCCTTGGGCTGAATTCTCACATAACCACCACATCAGTGAGTCATCCTCCAAATCTCCCTTCCATGTCGTTTACGGACTTCAGCCCTCCGTTCCATTGCCTATATCCCCTTCTTCGGATGTCCCTGCGGCTGATACTGTAGCCCGTGACTTCGCTACCATTTGGGACTCTGTCAAGGCGTCCCTTGGACGCGCTTCCCAGCGGATGAAGAAACACGCTGACAAGAGGCGTCTGGATCCTCCGTGTTTCTCTCCTGGTGACCTGGTCTGGCTTGCTTCCCAGTACATCCGATTGAAGATACCTTCCTACAAGCTGGGCCCTCGCTACATCGGGCCGTTTAAGGTCCTCTGCAAGATCAATGAGGTCTCCTACAAGCTACAGCTCCCGGCCACGATGAGGATACCCAACTCATTCCACGTCTCCCTGCTCAAGCCGGTTGTCCTTGGTCCCTTCTCCGCTGCTGCCAGTCCGGCTCCTCCACCTATTGCCGATGACGACATCTATGCGGTAAGGGATATCGTGGCCATGAAGACTGTTCGAGGCCGACAGTTCTTCCTGGTGGACTGGGAGGGGTATGGTCCTGAGGATAGGTCCTGGGAGCCCAGGGAGAACGTGGGCACTCCTCTGATCCGTGCCTTCATGTCCCGGTTGCGGGGAGGGGGGCGTGGGGGGGGGGGGTACTGTCACGCTCCCCGGGTCCTTGGCTCCCCTCCCCGGGTCCTCCGCTCCGCTCCCCGGGTCCTCAGCCCCGCTCCCCGGCTCACCTGCCACGCTCCCCGGGTCCTTGGCTCCGGTGCCCGTCCTTCCCAGGCCCCCTGGTCTCCGATCGCGGCGCCCGACGGCTTCCCAGGCCCTGGCCGGCTCCCCTGCGTCCTCTTCTCAGCCTCCTTCCCTGGCTTCTGGCACCCGGGCTGCGCGCATGCGCATTAGGGCGCGCGCGCGGTCACTGACCCTTTCTTAAAGGGCCAGCGTCCATTAACAGGAAATGAGGCTAAACAGGTACAGGGTATAAAGGGGTGTATTGTCCAAGAGGGCGGGGCCTGATCTTCGTGTTTTCCAAGCTAGGAGTCAGGTCTCCTTGTGTCTTCGTGCCATACTCACGTATCTCTCTTCTAGAGCTGATCCTGCCTCGCCATCCGGTCCTGCTGAATCCCGAACCCCGCACGCTGTCCGTCTGCCATCTGACAGTCCGTACCATCTCGGATCCCTGCGGTGACCCGTCATCTCGCTCCAAAGGTTCCGGACCCCGCCTGACATCACCTCGGCTTCCGAACCTGAGCTACGTCACCCGGACTACCATCTGTGACTCCGCGGTCCCAGGGACTCCTTCGTTACACTCACTGGCACGGACTGTTCTACTGCCCATAGTGCTTCAGCTACCGGACTCCTTACCACCATCTTAGAGTTCGGCCCAGTGGATCCACCTCCTGGGTCTGCCCGACCGCCTGGCCCTGACAGCAAGCTTGTAAATTGGCCTGGGATCCCACTCTCTAGACCCCAGCATCATGGTCATATGATGATAATGTCACCAAAGGTCCTTTAACTGCGGGAGTCTAGAAACTAGGAACTAAAGAAGATCCCTTTTCTTCCTCTTTGAGGATCAGGCCCCTGGATGAGGAAAAGTTATCACATCCCCTTCCCTTACACATTTGTTTCACGTACCTCCAAGTATGAAGGAGGGCAGTCTCAGGCCAGTCTGCAGGATTATGTACTAGGGAGGCCCCTGCATTGGGGAAAAATAGACACACAACCCTCCACCAGATGCAGGACAATAAATCCTACTGCAGGCCTGATAACATTAGAATCCAAGGAGGCCAACTAATATGACACATTGTTACAACCCCTTCCCCCTACTAATTGTGTACAGGCAAGTGACCTTAAACTGGCAAGAAAGCACATATTTAATTTAAAAAAAAAACCACAACAATGTGCTGGAGAAAGTCTAATAGTCCTTAGTTTGTGGCCAACTTCTCACAATGTGTATTTGCAGTGGGAAAAAATTATATATCCTTGAAAATTAGCCCTAGCCCATATTTTGGACCAAAAAAATAACATAAGATCTCGTCTTATTTCCGAAGAAAATGCCCATTTCTCTCTTGGCCTATCCGTTACCCTCGGATTTATTAAATCATCTTTTCTACATATTTTACAAATAGTAAAAATTCCGGAAATTATGAACAAATCACTGGAATTTACTTAAAGTAACACTTTGTCTTTGTCACATTGCGTCTTCTCTGTATTTCATTGCACGGCTTTTCTTTTCAGTCTATGAACAAATAACGAGGGAGGAAGAAGGTGAATATTTCATCTATTCAATGACAAGAAAACAAAAGCTGCGAGATGCTCGGATTTCTAAAGGAATCTTTAATTTTTTTTCTGTTGCCATAGCAAATCTCGAGATGCTAAAAATACTGAATAACAAGTCGTACTATGAACCCGGCCATGAGACAAAACACACAAAATACGAGCGCTGCGCAATCTACAACAGCAGACAGTGATTGTGTCATCTGCAACCTGCGAGCGAAGAAAGTCACCGTGATTAGTGATCATTAGGAAATACCAAGAAACCAAGCAGCCGAGCTGAGAATCTGGCACTATCTGCAACACAGCCGCCGAGAAAGCACGATAAAAGTACCGGGCATAATATAATACTGCCCCTATGTACAAGAATATAACTGCTATAATACTGCCCCTATGTATAAGAATACAACTACTATAATACTGCTCCCTATATACAAGAATATAACTACTATAATACTGCCCCTATGTACAAGAATATAACTACTATAATACTGCCTCCTATGTGGAAGAATATAACTACTATAATACTGCTCCTATGTACAAGAATATAACTACTATAATACTGCCCCTATGTACAAGAATATAACTACTATAATACTGCCCCTATGTACAAGAATATAACTGCTATAATACTGCCCCTATGTACAAGAATATAACTACTATAATACTGCCCCTATATACAAGAATATATCTACTATAATACTGCTCCTATGTACAAGAATATAACTACTATAATACTGCCCCCTATGT
Organism: Anomaloglossus baeobatrachus; assembly: GCF_048569485.1. Classification (NCBI taxonomy): domain Eukaryota; kingdom Metazoa; phylum Chordata; class Amphibia; order Anura; family Aromobatidae; genus Anomaloglossus; species Anomaloglossus baeobatrachus. Next base: position 17,491,407 of record NC_134357.1, read on the forward strand.
ACAAGAGTATAACTACTATAATACTGCCCCTATGTACAAGAATATAACTGCTATAATACTGCCCCTATGTATAAGAATATAACTACTATAATACTGCCCCATGTACAAGAAAATAACTACTATAATACTGCTCCCTATATACAAGAATATAACTGCTATAATGCTGCCAAGCATGTTGCTGTTGCGTCATTGCTGTGCAGATATACGGTATATTGATGTATAGTATATACAGTATAGGTGATGCACATTTTCCTCTGTTTTGTAGGTTGCGTCTCGGCAGTCGGAGGGGCTTTGTATGGGGCAGGGGTCTGAGCATTGTCTGCTGCTATATATTCAGCACAGTTAGGCGGTATTATGGAGCCATATTTCTGCAGATTTGATGTTGTTTATTTTCGCACTTCTTCCCATTATGCTGCAGCGGTCGGTGGAGATCATTATTCTGCCGGTTGATGGTGACAGCCGGGCCTGCAGATGGCCGGGAGCTGAACATTTCCCTCCACACCTCTGACACCTATTATACAGGAACCAGCCAATACATTAGCGCTGGCGACCCCGGTACACGCCGCCAATATTTATAGGTAGCCATATTACATTCCCTGTGCAGCATGGAAGGTGCGGCCTTTGTAGTGTGGGGAAAAAGGTGCAGCATTTATTATTACCCCCAAAATTCAGGACCATGATGCTCTGCAGCCGGCCTCAGCATGTAAAGGGTTACTCCCCAGAGATGGGAGAATGGCTGACGTGCAAAGCACATTTGTGTAGAATTTTAGGAAGTTCTGTGGACTCGGCAAACTCGAATAATAATATATACACTCACACACTCAGCTCTGCTATATACACACACTCAGCTCTGCTATATACACACTCAGCTCTGCTATATACACACTCAGCTCTGTTATATACACACACTCAGCTCTGCTATATACACACTCAGCTCTGTTATATACACACACTCAGCTCTGCTATATACACACTCAGCTCTGCTATATACACACTCAGCTCTGCTATATACACACTCAGCTCTGCTATATACACACTCAGCTCTGCTATATACACTCAGCTCTGCTATATACACACTCAGCTCTGCTATATACACTCAGCTCTGCTATATACACACTCAGCTCTGCTATATACACACTCAGCTCTGCTATATACACACTCAGCTCTGTTATATACACACACTCAGCTCTGCTATATACACACTCAGCTCTGCTATATACACACTCAGCTCTGTTATATACACACACTCAGCTCTGCTATATACACACTCAGCTCTGCTATATACACACTCAGCTCTGCTATATACACTCAGCTCTGCTATATACACACTCAGCTCTGCTATATACACACTCAGCTCTGCTATATACACACTCAGCTCTGTTATATACACACACTCAGCTCTGCTATATACACACTCAGCTCTGCTATATACACACACTCAGCTCTGCTATATACACACTCAGCTCTGCTATATACGCACTCAGCTCTGCTATATACACACTCAGCTCTGCTAGATACACACTCAGCTCTGCTATATACACACACTCAGCTCTGCTATATACACACTCAGCTCTGCTATATACACACTCAGCTCTGCTATATACACACACTCAGCTCTGCTATATACACACTCAGCTCTGCTATATACACACTCAGCTCTGCTAGATACACACTTAGCTCTGTTATATACACACTCAGCTCTGCTATATACACACTCAGCTCTGCTAGATACACACTCAGCTCTGTTATATACACACACTCAGCTCTGCTATATACACACTCAGCTCTGCTATATACACACTCAGCTCTGCTATATACACACACTCAGCTCTGCTATATACACACTCAGCTCTGCTATATACACACTCAGCTCTGCTAGATACACACTTAGCTCTGTTATATACACACTCAGCTCTGCTATATACACACTCAGCTCTGCTATATACACACTCAGCTCTGCTATATACACACACTCATCTCTGCTATATACACACTTAGCTCTGCTATATACACACTCAGCTCTGCTATATACACACTCAGCTCTGCTATATACACACTCAGCTCTGCTATATACACACTCAGCTCTGCTATATACACACTCAGCTCTGCTATATACACACTCAGCTCTGCTATATACACACTCATCTCTGCTATATACACACTCAGCTCTGCTATATACACACACACTCATCTCTGCTATATACACACTCAGCTCTGCTATATACACACTCAGCTCTGCTATATACACACTCAGCTCTGCTATATACACACTCAGCTCTGCTATATACACACACTCAGCTCTGCTATATACACACTCAGCTCTGCTATATACACACTCAGCTCTGCTATATACACACACACTCATCTCTGTTATATACACACTCAGCTCTGCTATATACACACAGCTCTGCTATATATACACATACTCAGCTCTGCTATATACACACTCTTCTCTGCTATATACACACTCAACTTTGCTATATACACACACACACACACACTCATCTCTACTATATACACACTCAGCTCTGCTATATACACACTCATCTCTGCTATATACACACACAGCTCTGCTATACACACTCAGCTCTGCTATATACACACTCATCTCTGCTATATACACACACACTCATCTCTACTATATACACACTCAGCTCTGCTACATACACACTCAGCTCTGCTATATACACACACACTCATCTCTGCTATATACACACTCAGCTCTACTATATACACACACACTCAGGTCTGCTATATACACACTCAGCTCTACTATATACACACTCAGCTCTACTATATACACACACACACTCATCTCTGCTATATACACACTCAGCTCTACTATATACACACTCAGCTCTACTATATACACACACACTCATCTCTGCTATATACACACTCAGCTCTGCTATATACACACACACTCATCTCTGCTATATACACACTCAGCTCTACTATATACACACTCAGCTCTGCTATATACACACACACTCAGCTCTACTATATACACACTCAGCTTTGCTATATACACACTCAGCTCTGCTATATACACACTCAGCTCTGCTATATACACACTCAGCTCTACTATATACACACTCAGCTCTGCTATATACACACACACTCATCTCTGCTATATACACACTCAGCTCTACTATATACACACTCAGCTCTGCTATATACACACACACTCAGCTCTGCTATATACACACTCAGCTCTGCTATATACACACTCAGCTCTGCTATATACACACACTCAGCTCTGCTATATACACACACACTCATCTCTGCTATATACACAGCTCTGCTGTATACACACACACACTCAGCTCTGCTATATACACACTCATCTCTGCTATATACACATTCAGCACTGCAATATACACACTCAGCTCTGCTATATACACTCAGCTCTGCTATATACACACACACTCAGCTCTGCTATATACACACTCAGCTCTGCTATATACACACTCAGCTCTGCTATATACACACACTCAGCTCTGCTATATACACACACACTCATCTCTGCTATATACACAGCTCTGCTGTATACACACACACACTCAGCTCTGCTATATACACACTCATCTCTGCTATATACACATTCAGCACTGCAATATACACACTCAGCTCTGCTATATACACTCAGCTCTGCTATATACACACACACTCAGCTCTGCTATATACACACTGAGCTCTGCTATATATACACACACACTTAGTTCTGCTATATACACACTCATCTCTGCTATATACACACTCAGCTCTGCTATATACACACATACACTCAGCTCTGCTATATACACACTCATCTCTGCTATATACACACTCAGCTCTGCTATATACACACACTCAGCTCTGCTATATACACTCAGCTCTGCTATATACACACTCAGCTCTGCTATATACACACACACTCAGCTCTGTATATACACACTCAGCTCTGCTATATACACACTCAGCTCTGCTATATACACACACTCAGCTCTACTATATACACACACTCATCTCTGCTATATACACAGCTCTGCTGTATACACACACACACTCAGCTCTGCTATATACACACTCATCTCTGCTATATACACATTCAGCACTGCAATATACACACTCAGCTCTGCTATATACACTCAGCTCTGCTATATACACACACACTCAGCTCTGCTATATACACACTGAGCTCTGCTATATATACACACACACACTTAGTTCTGCTATATACACACTCATCTCTGCTATATACACACTCAGCTCTGCTATATACACACTCAGCTCTGCTATATACACACTCAGCTCTGCTATATACACACTCAGCTCTGCTATATACACACACTCAGCTCTGCTATATACACACTCATCTCTGCTATATACACACTCAGCTCTGCTATATACACACACTCAGCTCTGCTATATACACTCAGCTCTGCTATATACACACTCAGCTCTGCTATATACACTCAGCTCTGCTATATACACACACACACTCAGCTCTGCTATATACACACTCAGCTCTGCTATATACACACTCAGCTCTGCTATATGTACACACACACTTAGTTCTGCTATATACACACTCAGCTCTGCTATATACACACTCAGCTCTGCTATATACACACTCAGCTCTGCTATATACACACTCAGCTCTGCTATATGTACACACACACTTAGTTCTGCTATATACACACTCAGCTCTGCTATATACACTCAGCTCTGCTATATACACACACACTGAGCTCTGCTATATATACACACACACACTTAGTTCTGCTATATACACACTCATCTCTGCTATATACACACTCAGCTCTGCTATATACACACATACACTCAGCTCTGCTATATACACACTCATCTCTGCTATATACACACTCAGCTCTGCTATATACACACACTCAGCTCTGCTATATACACTCAGCTCTGCTATATACACACTCAGCTCTGCTATATACACTCAGCTCTGCTATATACACACACACACTCAGCTCTGCTATATACACTCAGCTCTGCTATATACACACATACACTCAGCTCTGCTATATACACACTGAGCTCTGCTATATATACACACACACACTTAGTTCTGCTATATACACACTCATCTCTGCTATATACACACTCAGCTCTGCTATATACACACATACACTCAGCTCTGCTATATACACACTCATCTCTGCTATATACACACTCAGCTCTGCTATATACACACACTCAGCTCTGCTATATACACTCAGCTCTGCTATATACACACACACACTCAGCTCTGCTATATACACACTCAGCTCTGCTATATGTACACACACACTTAGTTCTGCTATATACACACTCAGCTCTGCTATATACACACTCAGCTCTGCTATATACACACTCAGCTCTGCTATATACACACACTCAGCTCTGCTATATACACACCCTGTGTCTGCTGTATACAGAAACACACTCAGTATTATAAATTCTCGCTCTCCTGCTCGTCTTCCCTCCCTTCTGCGGGTTACATGACTCCTGGCAGGGCCTTTAGTCTTTATATACACTGTATAGCGGAGTAGAAATCTCCCTGCTCCACCTTTATATTCCACTGCAGCTGTGACCTTCGGACATAGATAAAGCTGACGTTGGGGCATATTTCCCACCTTCCAGGACAAGTTTCCAAAGCTCCTGAAATTGACATTCAAAGGATTTGATCATCTCTAGAATTTCCCATCTTGGGGATAAACACAGGACGGGGCATAAATGTCTGGCAATTGATGGATAATCTCTAGGACTTGCACCGGAGAGCGGATTGCGCATGCGCAGATGTCCTCATTCACCTCTATGGGATAGAGGAGGTGGGGGTCCGCATACAGAGCCCTATCTGTGTATACTGTTACTATCCAGACTTATGTAGACCCCCAGCAGAACAGTAGGGATCTCTTTACCTTCTTGCCCCACTAATGATGATACTGAGGTGGCTCTGCTCCTTCTGTCCCAGTCTACACAGACCCTGTTATTTGCAGCAATACAGATCATACAAGGTGAAAAAGATGCTGCAAGGAAACCGCAAACTGTGAGAACCCGGAGTAACTTTCTCCATCCCTCGTTCCACCGAGTATAAGGTACTGGATTTCCTTATTTCTAACAGAGGGACACAGAGGATGCAAAATTTGTGACCCCTCCCCCCCCCAAAAAAAAAACATAAAATAGGATGCGATTATTTTATGCGAGGTTATGATCAGTTTAAAGATGATCAAAATTATTTATAAATAATACAATTAGTTACAAATTTTATGAAAAAGTCAAATTCCCAGAATTTCAATTCCTGGGGAATCCATTAGGTTACATCCCTCCAGCCGCCATCTTACTTGATTCTGTTAAATGCTGGAAAGGAGGAGGTTAAAAAAATAATAAAACATTATTATCACCTGTCCAAGGTTCACACCTCACCTGCAGCGCACACCTGGGCTTCTGCTCTGTTTGGATGGGTATTTTATTCCTTTTTCTCTTCATTCATTGGACCACATCTTCCAACGCTGACTAGTCCTCGTGGTCATATGAGGAACAACTCATGTCAATGACAGAAGAGAAGACTGATTGGAAGCGAACGAGGACTAGGTGGCCAGCAGTGGAGGCAGAACAGGTGAGGTCCAAGACCAAGACAGGTGAAGACCCCGACTATGACAGGTGAGGTCTGAGACTAGGGCGGGTGAGGTCTGAGACTAGGACAGGTGAGGTCCGAGACTAAGACAGGTATGGTCCATGACTAGAACAGGTGAGGTCTGAGACTATGAGAGATGAGGTCCAAGACTAGGAGAGATGAGGTCTGAGATTAGGAGAGATGAGGTCTGAGACTAGGACAGGTGAGATCCAAGACTAAGGCAGGAGAGATCTGAGACTAGGTCAGGTGAGGTCTGAGACTAGGACAGGTGAGGTCTGAAACTAGGTCAGGTGAGGTCCGAGACTAAGACAGGTGAGATCCAAGACTAGGACGGGTGAGGTCTGAGACTAGGACAAGTGAGGTCCATGACTAGGACAGGTGAGGTCTGAGACCGTGACAGGTGAGGTCTGAGACTAGGACAGGTGAGGCCCGAGACTAGGAGAAATGAGGTCTAAGACTAGGACAGGTGAGGTTCAAGACTAGGGCAGGAGAGGTCTGAGACTAGGTCAGGTGAGGTCTAAGACTAGGTCACTTGAGGTCCGAGACTAGGTCAGGTGAGGTCCAAGACTAGGATGGGTGAGGTCCAAGACTAGGACGGGTGAGGTCTGAGACTAGGTCAAGTGAGGTCCGAGACTAGGTCACTTGAGGTCCGAGACTAGGTCAGGTGAGGTCCAAGACTCGGACGGGTGAGGTCCAAGACTAGGACGGGTGAGGTCTGAGACTAGGTCAGGTGAGGTCCAAGACTAGGTCAGGTGAGGTCTGAAACTATAACAGGTGATGTCCGATACTATGACACGTGAGGTCCAAGACTAGGACAAGTGAGGTCCAAGACTAGGAAAGGTGAGTAGAAACTTTTTCTTATTTTAACCCTTTCCTTTTCCTACATATATTATGCTTTGGTGTTTGAATAAACTTTGGAACGTAAAAATTGCCTTTTCACAACAAATTTGATATGGATTAAATAATTTTATAACCAATGTAAATTTCGCAGCCAATGTGAGCCAATCAGGTTGAGTAATTTCTATTCGTGTGATCTCCCATATTCACCTGTTGTCAGATGCCCACTGAACATTACAGGCTGCAGGATGGATGTGCGATGGACAGGCACAATATTGCACTGACTGCAGCCCAGATATCTTAATATCCTTCCTGCACACAGACCTGGGTGCTGAGTCAGCGCCTCCATAATATTAACAGAATTTTAAATCATGGTCACTTTAGTCATGAGCCCCTATCCACATATCTGAGTTCAAGGCTTGGCTTCCTACAGGGGATGCGTCATGGTGTGGCAGGAGATAACAGGGGACCGAGGGCTCCTAAACTGGCCCTCAGGCTACGGGGTCCTTGCTGTCCCTGATCCCAGAGATATGTCTGAAGGTGAGGATGTCTGGGCCACCTTTCTTACCCTGCTCCTGAGCAGCCCAGATCTAGTATCCCCTCCCTATGTACCCCAGGGGGATTTTGGGACAGGCGCATGTAAACACCAACAGTGATAGACAAACAGGGAAAACCAAAACTCCATCACACAGCACGCTCACACAAAGCAATCAGACATTTGATAAGGAGAAAAACTGAAGAAGGAAGGAAATAACCAGACGACAGGAAGAATTTCAAAGCACACCAAGCAACAATCAGTAAATCACCAGACAGAAAACAACAGCACATGGACCGGAGTAGCAAAAAGCTATAGTCGGCATGGGAAGACAGGCTCCTCTATCTTAAAAAGGCGAGGAGTAATTGTGATAGGTCTCCCGCTACATGTGATCTAAAAGGTAACCAAAAGGTGAGCAGATATTTACTGCTGCTAGTCCAATCACTAATTAGCACACACCTGGTTGATGCCCGAGCCTGTCTATGCAACGCAGACGCACCAGAGAAAGTATAGTGAGGAGTGTAAGAGTCTGCAGGGCATTGGGAGGGTTGGGTATGAGTGAGCTCAGGGTGAGGAGTTTGGCATTACCCGGAGTTGGTGCACCCAGTGAAAGGCACAAGGAGCATTGACCACCTCCGATAAGTTTACACCCGAGCCGGGCTCCGAACATTCTGGTTATTGGATATTACTCGCCTCCGTCTTAAGTGCAGCAGACTGAGCGCTCCCTCCTGAGATTACTATATTATGAGTCCAATTAGTCACAGCGCTCAGTTACAATTACCATTTGTCGCCGCTCTTTACTGATGACACAATAGTTCTCCGCTTATAATGGCGTCTGTGACATTTTGCGAGTTCATAAATCTCTTAATATAAACGTGTGAATTGACCTGTGCGCTCCGAGCGCAAATACAACTGTGTTTATGAGCAAATCACGTGTCAGGCCATTAAAAATGCCAAACGCCAACCGAGCATTCACATATTAAATTGAAAGCACCGGGCGAGACCGCCATCACGGAAATCAGGCGAGCGTCGCCCCCGATCCGTGCGCGCATCAACTGGATTTACAAATTAACTTTGCTGTATTCAACGTCGACCTGAATCCCCCGAATTATGATGTGACCTCATTTACATAAGAACAAAATCGATACAATGTAATTATTACTATTCTACAACTCCTTATTCACAAACGTCAGTATTATAACGCCGCCTAATATGTGCCAGATTGTGCTGCTATAATATTACCTATTATTATTATTATTATTATTATTATTACTATTATTAATTTGAAAACTTCTATTAACTTCTTCCTGACCAATTTTCCATATTTGCGCTTTTGTGTTTTTCCTCCCCTTCTTCCAAGTGTCGTAATTTTTTTGTTTTTCCAGGTAATGGAATTATTTATTGTGGGATGACTTTGACTCTTGAATGACACCAAACATTTTATCACATGCCGAAAAGCAGGAAAAATGTTCCAACAGCTGCAAAATAGCAAGCAAAGCGCAATTCCACAATTGATTTTTGGGGATTTTTTTTTTTTATTTCCACAGTTCATTTGTTGGTAAAAATTACCATGCACTATGAATATTCAGGTGAGTATGATTATGGTAATACAAAACATGCTTATAATATAATACTTCCCCCTATGTACAAGAATATAACTACTATAATACTGCTCCTATATACAAGAATATAACTAATATAATACTGCTCCTATGTACAAGAATATAACTACTATAATACTGCCCCCTATATACAAGAATATAACTACTATAATACTGCTCCTATGTACAAGAATATAACTACTATAATACTGCCCCTATGTACAAGAATATAACTAATATAATACTGCCCCTATGTATAAGAATATAACTACTATAATACTGCCCCCTATATACAAGAATATAACTACTATAATACTGCCCCTATGTACAAGAATATAACTAATATAATACTGCCCCTATGTACAAGAATATAACTAATATAATACTGCCCCTATGTATAAGAATATAACTACTATAATACTGCCCCCTATATACAAGAATATAACTACTATAATACTGCCCCTATGTACAAGAATATAACTATTATAATACTGCCCCTATGTACAAGAATATAACTATTATAATACTGCTCCTATGTACAAGAATATAACTACTATAATACTACCCTCTATATACAAGAATATAACTACTATAATACTACCCCTATGTACAGGAATATAACTACTATAATACTGCCCCCATATACAAGACTATAACTACTATAATACTGCCCCTATGTACAAGAATATAACTATTATAATACTGCCCCTATGTACAAGAATATAACTATTATAATACTGCCCCTATGTACAAGATATAGTACATACAATATAATATGACCTCAGCACAGATGTGGATTCCTGGACTCTGCACAGTTTGAGGCTTTGGAAGATCCAGAGCAGAGTCCGGAATATGAAAATCAATATCTTCTCAGAAATGATATTACACGGTTTGTGGTGATAAAACAAGTCCCCAGCGACATTCCCGGTGTCATTGCTTTTTGATTAACCCCCTGTGAGCTGACATACTGTAGAATGGAGTGAATCTTGTCACTGATGAGTCTTGTTCTCTTCTGCAGTGATACTAATGTTTATAAAATAGAAGTTGTCTGGATTGTAGGAAGGCTGCAGCATGTAGACAGCCTCACCATCTCCACCATCTGCAGGGCTGGCAGCCTATAAAGCACGCAGTGTATGATGCCATTGTGTAATGAAAGTATTACCTGAGCACAATGTGGCGGTATTGATGTTGATAATGCTAGATTGTATCACAAGAATATAGGTCGTTAGATTCCCAGGAGCCTGAGAGAATGACTTGTTCACTGTCATTTCCACAAACCTTGCATAAATCAGTTGTACAAGCGAATATAAGGAACTTTTCAGTATGAGAAATATTCTTATTTCTCCACTTATGAGCCTTTTCTTCACCTTCCCCCATCTCCAATGCTTCCTCTTTCTACTATATGTTATCTCTCACCCAGGTGCTGGATTTAGCACTAAATACCTCAGTGCTGTGGCATATTTCCCTCATTCTGCTGCTTTCTAGTAAGTGTTTTATCTCACAATAGAGCTGTATTTACAGTAACACTGCTTAGTACTCATGTGTAACATTATAAATGCCTTAGGTTTCCAGTAAGTGTTTTATATCACCCTATGACAGAGTTCACAGCTGCACTGCTCAGTACTGCTATTATGTTCTTCTAGGAGCTGCATTATAGAGTGTTTTATTTAATCCCAGAGCTGGAATCACAGTTGCACAGCTTAGTGCTGCTGCATAGTGTTCTCCATATTGCTGCTTTCTGCTATATCTCACCCAGAGGTGTATTTAAAGTTACTCTGCCTGCTACTGCTGTAAAACCTCCTTTATTCTGCAGCTTTTTAGTTAGTGTTGTATCTCATTACAGAGCTGTTTTTACAGCAACACTGCTTAGTCCTTCCTGTATAACATCTTCCATGCTGCTGTTTTCTAGTAAGTGTTTTATATCACTCTAGGGCAGAATTTACAGCTACTCTGTTCAGTTCTGCCATATTATGCTCTCCTTGGAGTTGTACTGTAGAGAATGTTTTATCCAACCCCAGAGCTGGAATCACAGCTACACAGCTTAGTGATGCTGCATAGTATCCTCCATATCACTACTAGATTTCACCCAGAGATGTATTTAGAGTTACTCTGCCTGCTACTGCTGTAAAACCTCCTCTGTGCTGCTGATTTTTATTAAGTGTTTTTTTTTCTCACAACAGAGCTGTATTTACAGCAACACTGCTTAGTCCTTCCTGTATAACATCCTCCAAGCTGCTGCTTTCTAGTAAGGGTATTTCACCATAGGGCAGAATTCCCAGCTACACTGCCCAGTACTGCTATTATGTTCTCCTGGGAGCTGCATTATAGAGTATTTTATCTAATCCCAGAGCTGGAATCACAGCTACACAGCTTAGTGATGCTGCATAATGTCCTCCATATTGCTGTATTCTGCTACATTTCCCCCAGAAATGTATTTAAAGTTATTCTGCCTGCTACTGCTGTAAAACCTCCTCTATTCTGCAGCTTTTTAGTAAGTGTCACAACAGATCTGCATTTACAGCAACACTGCTTAGTACTCCTGTACAACATCCTCCATGCTGCTGCTTTCTAGTAAGGGTTTTATTTCACCCTAGAACTGGTTTCACAACTATACTGCTCAGTACAACGTCTTCCATGCTGTTCCTTTCTAGTAAATATTCAATCTCTCATCAGAGTTGGCTTCACAGCTACCCTGCTCAGTATTGCTCTATGAATTCCTCCATGCTGGTATAAGTTATAGAATTGACAAAATAATATTATCCCTCATATCCTTTATTTTTAAAAGTCACCTCATATGATAGTGCAATTTCACAATAAGTGTTCCTGATTGTGTTCATCTAATAGTAAAAATGATGGGGTCGTCCAAAAAACCCTTCAGTGGTTTATTAGCAATGTAACCCCCTGATCTGGTATTTTTTACGAAAATATTTTATCCTTGCAATTGGCAAATATAAAATATCAGCAGCGGAGTCATAGAGAGGAGTGTGATACATTGTAGCCGTCTGCAGAGGACGTCTGTGCAGGTGATGTCTTCCCCTCGCATAGGATTGTCTATAGTGGATACAATTGTAACAAACCCTCACAATCACTGACAGCAAGCAGAGACCTGGGAAACCAAAACATGACATACAGTCACGGCCGAAAGTGTTGGCACCCTTGACATTGTTCCAGAAAATAAAGTATTTATCTTAGGAAATTATTGCAATTATTGTTATACTCGTACACATGTTTATTTTTTTTGTGTGTATTGATAAAACAAATTGGACATAATTTCACCCAAAATCCAAATAATGGGACAGAGAAAAGTGTTGGAACTTTTACAAAATTGTGGGTAAACAACTTTGTTTCAACCATGTGATGCTCGTTCACACTCCCCTGTGGCAAATAACAGGTGTGGGCAATAAGAAAATCACACCTGAAACCAGATAAAAAGGGAAGAAGTTGACTCAATCTTTACATTGTGTGTCCCGCACTGAGCATGGAGAACAGAGAGAGGAGAAGAGAACTGTCTGATGACTTGAGAACCAAAATTGTTGAAAAATATAAACAATCTCAAGTTTACATATCCATCTCCAGAGATCTTGATGTTGCTTTTTCCATGTGCCCAACATAATTAAGATGTTTACAACCCATGGCACTGCAGCTAATCTCCCTGGATGTGGACTGTAAAGAAAAATTGATGAAAGTTTGTAACACAGGATAGTCCAGATAGTGAATAAGCCCCAATCAAGTTACAAAGAAATTCAAGCCGTCCTTCAGGCTCAGGGGGTATCAGTTTCAGCACGAACTATCTGTCCACATCTGAGTGACAAGAAACACTATAGAGGAGACCCAGGAGGACCCCACTGCTGACAGAGACAGAAAAAAGCCAAAATGTACGTCAGTCACCAAAATCCACCTGGAAAAGCATCTTGTGGACAGATGAGACCAAGATAGAGATTTTTGGTAAAGTGCATCATTCTACTGTTTACCGAAAAGAGATGAGGCCTACAAAGTAAAGATCACAGGACCTACAGTCAGGTATGGTGGAGGGCAGAGCTGTTTTGGGTTGTTTTGCCACCTCTGACACTGGGTGTTGTGACTGTGTGCAAGACATGATGAAATCTGAAGATTAGCAAAAGCTTGTGGGTGGCAATGTAGTGTCCAGCGTCACAAAACTGTGTATAGTCCTAGGTCAGGGGTCTTTCAACAGAACAATGACCCCAAACACTTCCAGAAGCCCCAGAAATGGATGGAAATAAAGTGCTAGAGACTTCTGAAAAGGCAGCAATGAGTCCGGATCTAAACCCCATTCACACCTGTGGAGAGATCTGAAAACTACTGTTGGGAGAAGAGAAGAGGAGAGAAGAGGAACAGGAAGAGAAGGGGAAGAGAAGAGGGGAGGAGACAAGAGGAGAGAAGAGGAGAGGAGAGAAGAGGAGGAGAAGAGAGGAGAGAGAAGAGATGAGGAGAGGAGAGAAGAGGAGAGAAGAGGAGAGGAGAGAAGAGGAGGAGGAGAGAGAAGAGGAGAGGAGAGAAGAGGAGGAGAGAAGAGAAGAGGAGGAGAAGAGAGGAGAGAGAAGAGATGAGGAGAGGAGAGAAGAGGAGGAGAAGAGAGAGAAGAGGAGAGGAGAGAAGAGGAGGAGAAGAGAGAGGAGAGGAGAGAAGAGGAGGAGGAGAGAGAAGAGGAGAAGAGAGAAGAGGAGGAGAAGAGAGGAGAGAGAAGAGAAGAGGAGGAGAGGAGAAGAGGAGGGGAGAGGAGGAGAGGAGAAGAGGAGGGGAGAGGAGGAGAGGAGAAGAGGAGGGGAGAGGAGGAGAGAGGAGATGATTTCAGATATGAGAGACCTGGAGGCGTTTATAAAGAAGAGTCCGAGATTCCAGGTGACAGGAGGAGAAGCTGTGGACGGGTATAGGAAGCGACTGATGGAAGGTATTTATTCCAAAGGGTAAAGGGTGCAACCAAATTTTAAGTTGAGCAGTACAATTGTGTCCGGCCCATTTTGGGGTTTTCTGTGATATTTTGTCCAATTTGTCTTTTTTTCTGTGTGTTTTTTTTTGTGTTGTTCCAATACACACAAAGGAAATAACCTGTGTATAACAAAACGTGTAATTGTAATAATTTCCTGGGAGAAATACTTCACTTTCTGGACAATTTGAAGGGTGCCAACACTTTTGGACATGACTGTATAGTGTAAAGTATTGGCGCCCTCCTTCGCGCAGCGGCCTGGCTCTTATCATATATAATACCCCCTATAATCAGTATCTGCTGCTTCTCTGCATGGATATAACATTTTGCAGAACAGATGAATGCTCTGTGTGACCCCCGCTCTGCAGACACTGCATCACATCTGATGACAGCACGTCTGACACTGCTGCATATTGTGACTACATCCTCTCAAAGGGGTCAGGGATGTCACAGATTATGTAATGAGCGCCGGACCGATGCATGGTGGGAAGTCTGTGGTCTGGGCTACAAATCCCACTATTGCTCTGTCCCCTCCACTGTCACCTGGTATCATCACCATGTCATCCACACTGGAGGGAAAGGGTTAATGGCAGCTGTGATTCCTGCACTCCTCTGCACTGGACCTGGTTTTAAAGGACACTGCTCCCCCTAGTGGTCACTTTCTATTGTCTCTGGATACAGGGACAATGCACAGTGCAGATGGCAGGAGAGTGACAGGAGGCGTCCGGAGATCAAACCTCAGACATGTACTGTACACTGTCAATCAACTTTTGGGACCTGGGTTCAAAGCTAAAAATAGGGCAACATGCTGGATAAATAGTGGCCATTACACGTTACCCAGAGAACACCCCATAGTGTCAGCTCCATGCTACGGGGGCACTACAACACCCAGAGCACCATAACACCGCCATACAGTGCACACATAAGCCAAATAGTGTCCAAAGCTTGTGCAGTGGGGCTGGTGTGGATGGAAATGGCGGATATACTCTGATCACATCATTCCAACCAGAATCATCCACAAAAACTACAGACCACAAAGTGTCCAGAGAGTAAGAAGCTCAGTATAGAGAGCAGACCCTGCCAGAGGGAGGGTGAAGGACACAGTGTCCAGAGAGTAAGAAGCTCAGTATACAGAAGACCCTACCAGAGGGAGGGTGAAGGGCACAAAGTGTCCAGAGAGTAAGAAGCTCAATATACAGAGCAGACCCTGCCAGAGGGAGGGTGAAGGGCACAAAGTGTCCAGAAAGTAAGAAGCTCAGTATACAGAGCAGACCCTGCCAGAGGGAGGGTGAAGGGCACAAAGTGTCCAGAGAGTAAGAAGCTCAATATACAGAGTAGACCCTGCCAGAGGGAGGGTGAAGGGCACAAAGTGTCCAGAAAGTAAGAAGCTCAGTATACAGAGCAGACCCTGCCAGAGGGAGGGTGAAGGGCACAAAGTGTCCAGAGAGTAAGAAGCTCAATATACAGAGCAGACCCTGCCAGAGGGAGGGTGAAGGGCACAAAGTGTCCAGAAAGTAAGAAGCTCAGTATACAGAACAGACCCTGCTAGAGGGAGGGTGAAGGGCACAAAGTGTCCAGAGAGTAAGAAGCTCAATATACAGAGTAGACCCTGCCAGAGGGAGGGTGAAGGGCACAAAGTGTCCAGAAAGTAAGAAGCTCAGTATACAGAGCAGACCCTGCCAGAGGGAGGGTGAAGGGCACAAAGTGTCCAGAGAGTAAGAAGCTCAATATACAGAGCAGACCCTGCCAGAGGGAGGGTGAAGGGCATAAAGTGTCCAGAAAGTAAGAAGCTCAGTATACAGAGCAGACCCTGCCAGAGGGAGGGTGAAGGGCACAAAGTGTCCAGAGAGTAAGAAGCTCAGTATACAGAGCAGACCCTGCCAGAGGGTGAAGGGCACAAAGTATCCAGAGAGTAAGAAGCTCAGTATACAGAGCAGACAGTGCCAGAGGGTGAAGGGCACAACGTGTCCAGAGAGTAAGAAGCTCAGTATACAGAGCAGACCCTGCCAGAGGGTGAAGGGCACAAAGTGTGCAGAAAGTAAAAAGCTAAGTATACAGAGCAGACCCTGCCAGAGGGAGGGTGAAGGGCACAAAGTGTCCAGAGAGTAAGAAGCTCAGTATACAGAGCAGACACTGCCGGAGGGTGAAGGGCACAAAGTGTCCAGAGAGTAAGAAGCTCAGTATACAGAGCAGACCCTGCCGGAGGGTGAAGGGCACAAAGTGTCCATAGAGTAATAAGCTCAGTATACAGAGCAGACCCTGCCGGAGGGTGAAGGGCACAAAGTCCCAGAATAATCCCGGGTCCTTGTATCTTTAGGACTGCAGCCCCTACCCCGGCTCCGTGCCTACTTTATCTCCATTGTACACAGGGAAACATCTAATAGAAGGAAATGGAGGATTCTCTCCGGTGACATCTCAAAATGCTGCACTGACTATAATAAATGGGAAAATTTACCAGAATCGTCCATCCAGCCCCTCACTAGAGGCGAGGATAGAAGATTTATCAGAGATGTGTCAGAAAGTGGACGAAATTACAAATCATGTCTGATCATACCAGCTGTATCGAATCCTGTGTGATACTGTCTGCTGAGCCATGTATCTAATCCTCTAATGTGTGATATTGTCTGCTGAGCCATGTATCTAATCCTATCCTGAGTGATACTGTCTGCTGAGCTGTGTATCTAATCCTAACGTGTCATACTGTCTGCTGAGCTGTGTATCTAATCCTGTCCTGTGTGATACTGTCTACTGAGCCATGTATCTAATCCTATCCTGAGTGATACTGTCTGCTGAGCCGTTTATCTAATCCTATCCTGTGTGATACTGTCTGCAGAGCAGTGTATCTAATCCTATCCTGTGTGATACTGTCTGCTGAGCTGTGTATCTAATCCTATCCTGTGTGATACCATCTGCTCAGGGCCGGCGTCAGCACCCGGCAAACCCGGGCAAATGCCGGGGCCCTGGAGAGCCGGGGGGGCCCACTCGGCCTCGTCAGTTCTCCTGTCCCTTGGCCGGGGCCCACTCGCCTTTACAGTTCTGCGGTCCCTGGCCGAGTTCCGGGGACCGCAGTCCTCGGCAGCAATCTGCGGCGCCGTCACTTTAAGGCGCGCAGACATCCTGGTTTGAATTTCATCTGTGGGCGGAGCTACCGCCTTCTCAGTCCCACAGATGAAGGAGGCGAGCTTCTGTCCGGCGCTGTGTGGGCCCCCTCTCCACCGTGACCTAATCGGGTAAGTGCCCTCCCCGCCTCCCCATTATGGGCCCCGGTGAGCTGCTTCTAACCCCCCAGATGTATGCCCTGGCCCCTGCCAATCCCCCCCGCCGAGCCGCGGGTGCTGTCGCCGCCGAGCCGCGGGTGTGGGCCCCGCCGAGCTGCGGGTGCTGTCGCCGCCGAGCCGCGGGTGTGGGCCCCGCCGAGCCGCGGGTGCTGTCCCCGCCGAGCCGCGGGTGTGGGCCCCGCCGAGCCGCGGGTGCTGTCGCCGCCGAGCCGCGGGTGTGGGCCCCGCCGAGCCGCGGGTGCTGTCCCCGCCGAGCCGCGGGTGTGGGCCCCACAGAGCAGCAGAGTTGTGTGCATTTGTCTGAATGTAGCAGAGTTGTGTGTGTTTGTATGTAGCAGAGTTGTATGTGTTTGTCTGTATGTAGTAGAGTTGTATGTGTTTGTCTGTATGTAGCAGAGTTGTATGTGTTTGTCTGTATGTAGCAGAGTTGTATGTGTTTGTCTGTATGTAGTAGAGTTGTGTGTGTTTGTCTGTATGTAGCAGAGTTGTGTATGTGTTTGTCTGTATGTAGCAGAGTTGTATGTGTTTGTATGTAGCAGAGTTGTGTGTTTGTCTGTATGTAGTAGAGTTGTGTGTGTTTGTCTGTATGTAGCAGAGTTGTGTGTGTTTGTCTGTATGTAGCAGAGTTGTATGTGTTTGTCTGTATGTAGCAGAGTTGTGTGTGTTTGTATGTAGCAGAGTTGTGTGTGTTTGTCTGTATGTAGCAGAGTTGTGTGTGTTTGTCTGTATGTAGCAGAGTTGTGTGTGTTTGTCTGTATGTAGCAGAGTTGTGTGTGTTTGTCTGTATGTAGCAGAGTTGTGTGTGTTTGTATGTAGCAGAGTTGTGTGTGTTTGTCTGTATGTAGCAGAGTTGTATGTGTTTGTCTGTATGTAGTAGAGTTGTATGTGTTTGTCTGTATGTAGCAGAGTTGTATGTGTTTGTCTGTATGTAGCAGAGTTGTATGTGTTTGTCTGTATGTAGTAGAGTTGTGTGTGTTTGTCTGTATGTAGCAGAGTTGTGTATGTGTTTGTCTGTATGTAGCAGAGTTGTATGTGTTTGTATGTAGCAGAGTTGTGTGTTTGTCTGTATGTAGTAGAGTTGTGTGTGTTTGTCTGTATGTAGCAGAGTTGTGTGTGTTTGTCTGTATGTAGCAGAGTTGTATGTGTTTGTCTGTATGTAGCAGAGTTGTGTGTGTTTGTATGTAGCAGAGTTGTGTGTGTTTGTCTGTATGTAGCAGAGTTGTGTGTGTTTGTCTGTATGTAGCAGAGTTGTGTGTGTTTGTCTGTATGTAGCAGAGTTGTGTGTGTTTGTATGTAGCAGAGTTGTGTGTGTTTGTCTGTATGTAGCAGAGTTGTATGTGTTTGTCTGTATGTAGTAGAGTTGTATGTGTTTGTCTGTATGTAGCAGAGTTGTATGTGTTTGTCTGTATGTAGCAGAGTTGTATGTGTTTGTCTGTATGTAGCAGAGTTGTATGTGTTTGTCTGTATGTAGCAGAGTTGTGTGTGTTTGTCTGTATGTAGCAGAGTTGTATGTGTTTGTCTGTATGTAGCAGAGTTGTGTGTTTGTATGTAGCAGAGTTGTGTGTGTTTGTCTGTATGTAGCAGAGTTGTGTGTGTTTGTCTGTATGTAGCAGAGTTGTGTGTGTTTGTCTGTATGTAGCAGAGTTGTGTGTGTTTGTCTGTATGTAGCAGAGTTGTATGTGTTTGTCTGTATGTAGCAGAGTTGTGTGTGTTTGTATGTAGCAGAGTTGTGTGTGTTTGTCTGTATGTAGCAGAGTTGTGTGTGTTTGTCTGTATGTAGCAGAGTTGTGTGTGTGTGTTTGTATGTAGCAGAGTTGTGTGTGTGTTTGTCTGTACGTAGCAGAGTTGTGTGTGTTTGTCTGTATGTAGCAGAGTTGTGTGTGTTTGTCTGTATGTAGCAGAGTTGTGTGTGTTTGTCTGTATGTAGCTGAGTTGTGTGTGTTTGTCTGTATGTAGCAGAGTTGTGTGTGTTTGTCTGTTTGTAGCAGAGTTGTGTGTGTTTGTCTGTATGTAGCAGAGTTGTATGTGTTTGTCTGTATGTAGCAGAGTTGTATGTGTTTGTCTGTATGTAGTAGAGTTGTATGTGTTTGTCTGTATGTAGCAGAGTTGTATGTGTTTGTCTGTATGTAGCAGAGTTGTGTGTGTTTGTCTGTTTGTAGCAGAGTTGTATGTGTTTGTCTGTATGTAGCAGAGTTGTATGTGTTTGTCTGTATGTAGCAGAGTTGTATGTGTTTGTCTGTATGTAGCAGAGTTGTGTGTGTTTGTCTGTATGTAGCAGAGTTGTATGTGTTTGTCTGTATGTAGCAGAGTTGTGTGTTTGTATGTAGCAGAGTTGTGTGTGTTTGTCTGTATGTAGCAGAGTTGTGTGTGTTTGTCTGTATGTAGCAGAGTTGTGTGTGTTTGTCTGTATGTAGCAGAGTTGTGTGTGTTTGTCTGTATGTAGCAGAGTTGTATGTGTTTGTCTGTATGTAGCAGAGTTGTGTGTGTTTGTATGTAGCAGAGTTGTGTGTGTTTGTCTGTATGTAGCAGAGTTGTGTGTGTTTGTCTGTATGTAGCAGAGTTGTGTGTGTGTGTTTGTATGTAGCAGAGTTGTGTGTGTGTTTGTCTGTACGTAGCAGAGTTGTGTGTGTTTGTCTGTATGTAGCAGAGTTGTGTGTGTTTGTCTGTATGTAGCA
This sequence comes from Anomaloglossus baeobatrachus, assembly GCF_048569485.1. Taxonomy (NCBI): domain Eukaryota; kingdom Metazoa; phylum Chordata; class Amphibia; order Anura; family Aromobatidae; genus Anomaloglossus; species Anomaloglossus baeobatrachus. The sequence goes on from NC_134357.1 coordinate 17,511,906, forward strand.
GAGTTGTGTGTGTTTGTCTGTATGTAGCAGAGTTGTGTGTGTTTGTCTGTTTGTAGCAGAGTTGTGTGTGTTTGTCTGTATGTAGCAGAGTTGTATGTGTTTGTCTGTATGTAGCAGAGTTGTGTGTGTTTGTATGTAGCAGAGTTGTGTGTGTTTGTCTGTATGTAGCAGAGTTGTGTGTGTTTGTCTGTATGTAGCAGAGTTGTGTGTGTTTGTCTGTATGTAGCAGAGTTGTGTGTGTGTGTTTGTATGTAGCAGAGTTGTGTGTGTGTTTGTCTGTACGTAGCAGAGTTGTGTGTGTTTGTCTGTATGTAGCAGAGTTGTGTGTGTTTGTATGTAGCAGAGTTGTGTGTGTTTGTCTGTATGTAGCAGAGTTGTGTGTGTTTGTCTGTTTGTAGCAGAGTTGTGTGTGTTTGTATGTAGCAGAGTTGTGTGTGTTTGTCTGTATGTAGCTGAGTTGTGTGTGTTTGTCTGTATGTAGCAGAGTTGTGTGTGTTTGTCTGTTTGTAGCAGAGTTGTGTGTGTTTGTCTGTATGTAGCAGAGTTGTGTGTGTTTGTCTGTATGTAGCTGAGTTGTGTGTGTTTGTCTGTATGTAGCAGAGTTGTGTGTGTTTGTCTGTCTGTATGTAGCAGACTTGTGTGTGTGTGTCTGTCTGTATGCAGCAGACTTGTGTTTGTGTGTGTGTGTCTGTCTGTAAGTGTATATGACTGTATAGATTTGTCTGTTTATATGTATTTTTGTGAGTTTGTCTTTAAATATGTATATGTACGTGTTCGTATCGGTGTCTGTGTGTGGATGGGGCCCACTGGGACTCTTCCGCCCGGGGCCCACAAAAACCTGGAGCCGGCCCTGCATCTGCTGAGCAGTGTATCTAATCCTATCCTGTGTGATACTGTCTGCTGAGCTGTGTATCTAATCCTATCCTGTGTGATACTGTCTGCTGAGCTGTGTATCTAATCCTATCCTGTGTGATACTGTCTGCTGAGCTGTGTATCTAATCCTGTCCTGTGTGATACTGCCTACTGAGCCATGTATCTAATCCTATCCTGAGTGATACTGTCTGCTGAGCCGTTTATCTAATCCTATCCTGTGTGATACTGTCTGCTGAGCTGTGTATCTAATCCTATCCTGTGTGATACCGTCTGCTGAGCAGTGTATCTAATCCTCTCCTGTGTGATACTGTCTGCTGAGCAGTGTATCTAATGCTAACATGTCATACTGTCTGCTGAGCTTTGTATCTAATCCTGTCCTGTGTGATACTGTCTGCTGAGCTGTGTATCTAATCCTCTCCTGTGTCATACTGTCTGCTGAGCTTTGTATCTAATCCTCTCCTCTGTGATACTGTCTGCTGAGCTGTGTATCTAATTCTCTCCTGTGTAATACTGTCTGCTGAGCTGTGTATCTAATCCTCTCCTGTGTGATACCATCTGCTGAGCTGTGTATCTAATCCTATCCTGTGTGATACTGTCTGCTGAGATGTGTATCTAATCCTCTCCTGTGTGATACTGTCTGCTGAGCTGTGTATCTAATCCTCTCCTGTGTGATACTGTCTGCTGAGCCGTGTATCTAATCCTCTCCTGTGTGATACTGTCTGCTGAGCTGTGTATCTAATCCTATCCTGTGTGATACCGTCTGCTGAGCAGTGTATCTAATCCTATCCTGTGTGATACTGTCTGCTGAGCTGTGTATCTAATCCTATCCTGTGTGATACTGTCTGCTGAGCTGTGTATCTAATCCTGTCCTGTGTGATACTGTCTACTGAGCCATGTATCTAATCCTATCCTGAGTGATACTGTCTGCTGAGCCGTTTATCTAATCCTATCCTGTGTGATACTGTCTGCTGAGCTGTGTATCTAATCCTATCCTGTGTGATACCGTCTGCTGAGCAGTGTATCTAATCCTCTCCTGTGTGATACTGTCTGCTGAGCAGTGTATCTAATGCTAACATGTCATACTGTCTGCTGAGCTTTGTATCTAATCCTGTCCTGTGTGATACTGTCTGCTGAGCTGTGTATCTAATCCTCTCCTGTGTCATACTGTCTGCTGAGCTTTGTATCTAATCCTCTCCTCTGTGATACTGTCTGCTGAGCTGTGTATCTAATTCTCTCCTGTGTAATACTGTCTGCTGAGCTGTGTATCTAATCCTCTCCTGTGTGATACCATCTGCTGAGCTGTGTATCTAATCCTATCCTGTGTGATACTGTCTGCTGAGATGTGTATCTAATCCTCTCCTGTGTGATACTGTCTGCTGAGCTGTGTATCTAATCCTCTCCTGTGTGATACTGTCTGCTGAGCCGTGTATCTAATCCTCTCCTGTGTGATACTGTCTGCTGAGCTGTGTATCTAATCCTATCCTGTGTGATACCGTCTGCTGAGCAGTGTATCTAATCCTCTCCTGTGTGATACTGTCTGCTGAGCAGTGTATCTAATGCTAACATGTCATACGGTCTGCTGAGCTTTGTATCTAATCCTGTCCTGTGTGATACTGTCTGCTGAGCTGTGTATCTAATCCTCTCCTGTGTCATACTGTCTGCTGAGCTTTGTATCTAATCCTCTCCTCTGTGATACTGTCTGCTGAGCTGTGTATCTAATTCTCTCCTGTGTAATACTGTCTGCTGAGCTGTGTATCTAATCCTATCCTGTGTGATACCATCTGCTGAGCTGTGTATCTAATCCTATCCTGTGTGATACTGTCTGCTGAGATGTGTATCTAATCCTCTCCTGTGTGATACTGTCTGCTGAGCTGTGTATCTAATCCTCTCCTGTGTGATACTGTCTGCTGAGCCGTGTATCTAATCCTCTCCTGTGTGATACTGTCTGCTGAGCTGTGTATCTAATCCTCTCCTGTGAGATACTGTCTTCTGAGCTGTGTATCTAATCCTCTCCTGTGAGATACTGTCTTCTGAGCTGTGTATCTAATAATATCCTGTGTGATACTGTCTGCTGAGCTGTGTATCTAATCCTCTCCTGTGTGATACTGTCTGCTGAGCTGTGTATCTAATCCTCTCCTGTGTGATACTGTCTGCTGAGCTGTGTATCTAATCCTCTCCTGTGAGATACTGTCTTCTGAGCTGTGTATCTAATAATATCCTGTGTGATACTGTCTGCTGAGCCGTGTATCTAATCCTCTCCTGTGAGATACTGTGTGCTGAGCTGTGTATCTAATCCTATCCTGTAAGATACTGGCTGCTGAGCTGTGTATCTAATCCTCTCCTGTGTCATACTGTCTGCTGAGCTTTGTATCTAACCCTCTCCTCTGTGATACTGTCTGCTGAGCTGTGTATCTAATTCTCTCCTGTGTAATACTGTCTGCTGAGCTGTGTATCTAATCCTCTCCTGTGTGATACCATCTGCTGAGCTGTGTATCTAATCCTATCCTGTGTGATACTGTCTGCTGAGATGTGTATCTAATCCTCTCCTGTGTGATACTGTCTGCTGAGCTGTGTATCTAATCCTCTCCTGTGTGATACTGTCTGCTGAGCCGTGTATCTAATCCTCTCCTGTGTGATACTGTCTGCTGAGCTGTGTATCTAATCCTATCCTGTGTGATACCGTCTGCTGAGCAGTGTATCTAATCCTCTCCTGTGTGATACTGTCTGCTGAGCAGTGTATCTAATGCTAACATGTCATACGGTCTGCTGAGCTTTGTATCTAATCCTGTCCTGTGTGATACTGTCTGCTGAGCTGTGTATCTAATCCTCTCCTGTGTCATACTGTCTGCTGAGCTTTGTATCTAATCCTCTCCTCTGTGATACTGTCTGCTGAGCTGTGTATCTAATCCTCTCCTGTGAGATACTGTCTGCTGAGCTGTGTATCTAATAATATCCTGTGTGATACTGTCTGCTGAGCTGTGTATCTAATCCTCTCCTGTGTGATACTGTCTGCTGAGCTGTGTATCTAATCCTCTCCTGTGAGATACTGTCTTCTGAGCTGTGTATCTAATAATATCCTGTGTGATACTGTCTGCTGAGCCGTGTATCTAATCCTCTCCTGTGAGATACTGTCTGCTGAGCCGTGTATCTAATCCTCTCCTGTGAGATACTGTGTGCTGAGCTGTGTATCTAATCCTCTCCTGTGAGATACTGTGTGCTGAGCTGTGTATCTAATCCTCTCCTGTGAGATACTGTGTGCTGAGCTGTGTATCTAATCCTCTCCTGTGAGATACTGTGTGCTGAGCTGTGTATCTAATCCTCTCCTGTGAGATACTGTGTGCTGAGCTGTGTATCTAATCCTCTCCTGTGAGATACTGTGTGCTGAGCTGTGTATCTAATCCTCTCCTGTGTGATACTGTCTGCTGAGCTGTGTATCTAATCCTCTCCTGTGAGATACTGTGTGCTGAGCTGTGTATCTAATCCTCTCCTGTGAGATACTGTGTGCTGAGCTGTGTATCTAATCCTCTCCTGTGAGATACTGTGTGCTGAGCTGTGTATCTAATCCTCTCCTGTGAGATACTGTGTGCTGAGCTGTGTATCTAATCCTCTCCTGTGTGATACTGTCTGCTGAGCCGTGTATCTAATCCTCTCCTGTGTGATACTGTCTGCTGAGCTGTGTATCTAATCCTCTCCTGTGAGATACTGTCTTCTGAGCTGTGTATCTAATCCTCTCCTGTGAGATACTGTCTTCTGAGCTGTGTATCTAATAATATCCTGTGTGATACTGTCTGCTGAGCTGTGTATCTAATCCTCTCCTGTGTGATACTGTCTGCTGAGCTGTGTATCTAATCCTCTCCTGTGAGATACTGTCTTCTGAGCTGTGTATCTAATAATATCCTGTGTGATACTGTCTGCTGAGCCGTGTATCTAATCCTCTCCTGTGAGATACTGTGTGCTGAGCTGTGTATCTAATCCTATCCTGTAAGATACTGGCTGCTGAGCTGTGTATCTAATCCTCTCCTGTGAGATACTGTCTGCTGAGCTGTGTATCTAATCCTCTCCTGTGAGATACTGTGTGCTGAGCTGTGTATCTAATCCTCTCCTGTGTGATACTGGCTGCTGAGCTGTGTATCTAATCCTCTCCTGTGAGATACTGTGTGCTGAGCTTGTGAACCTCATAATGACTGATGCTCATGCTCGGCCTGCACTTCTTCATTCAGCGCCCCTTTCTCAGGATTTTGGGGTCCCAGCTGTCAGACCCCCGTCCTCCAGCAGTTGTCCTCTTCCCTATGGTTGGGGGATATCTTCCCACCTTGGCACAATCCCTTTATACCATCACTGCACAGAAGCTGCTGGGAATATTTATTTAGCAACATAAATTGGCCACAATCTCAGCACAACTTCTGCCAAAACATTGTATTTTTTAATTGGCCTCGCTGAAATAGACAATGATCCTGGGTTCCAAAAAATCTGCTACATTTTTGGCGCAAATTTATAGCACGAAGTAATGATGGAGGGAAAATATTCTTATCCGGGGACTTTATGGAAGTTTCCTTGTGACTCTGCCGCTGCTATTTGCACCAACTGTAACAAAGTGTCGCACAATTGATGATGTTAGATACATTTGCTGCATCTTCAGACAATGATTTGCTTCTATCTAGAGATGTTACCTGATATTTTTTGGGGGGTGGAGGGTTGTACTTTATAAATCTTTCGTACGTCACTGGCTTTATCAACAACTTGAAACTGCAAACTCCAAAATATCAGACTTTTAGGAGCAAAAAGCTGATGCCTAATTCTTTTCCACCTTTTCCTGCTCTGTCACTTTAAAGATTGATACATTACAAGAAAAAAGTAACAAAGTAACAAGTGTATCAGACTCCCAGCTCCTGAGCATGTCGGGAGAAGCTGCAGTAAGGACTGGGCATGCTGAGAGTTGTAGTTCCCTACAATGGCATTGTTCACTGATAAAAAACGCTTAAAAACTCAGTGAGCAAAAACGCACCAAAACGCACCAAAAAGTGGTAAAAACGCATTTTTTGCCACGGGTGCGTTTTTGTGCGTTTTTGCCGCAAAAAAACGCACAAAAACGCAGCGTCAAAAAAACGCAGTGTGTGAACCTAGCCTAAAAGTGTGAGAACCGCAGGTTACAGCAAATCATTTCCATATTCTAAAAGCCAACGCAGAAGTGACAGCGCAGGTGAATCGCTGCGGAGAGAAAGTTTTCACGATTCTAAATTACACCTATTTCCACCTTAATAACAGCCTGAAAATAGCGATTTTCCTATCTCGTTCTTCTATCGTAAAAAAAAAATAACACGAACATCACTTGGCGGAACAAACGTAATTACACATTGAATTCAGAAGCAACGCGCAGCACCGAAGAGAGGAACAGCGAGAAGATTACTGGAGATCTGCAAGATGAGATCCACTGGAAGAAACCGCACAGCGTCCCGAGATACAGGCGAGGAGGAAGAGGATAGATGGATATGTGATGCCCTGGACCCCAGGGGTCACAGGTAACAACACCCACCCCACCACACACACACCCCCACCCCTTGTGAGGACACACCCGTCACCCGAAAGAGAGACCTGATGCCTCCCTCAGGGCCAGTAGGGCACACCAGGTGGGCGGAGTCAGGCGGAAAGGCACGCCCACCGAGGAGACTACTGTCCTGAGGCAGGAAATACAAACAGTCAGTTAGTTGGTAGCGAGTAGAGAGTGGAGCTTGGAGAGTGACAGGAGGAGGAAGGAGAGAAGCTGTCAGGGACCCGGGTTGGAGCCTGGGATCCCCGAAACGTCAGGCAGGCAGACGGTGGTGGCCGCCTGCAGGAGTACCGGTATAGCAACCGGCGGAACCGTAGGGACCGGGCCAGGGTTGGAGCCCGCCGGAACTGAACCGGGGAGTCAACAGCTAATCAGAGCACCAGTAACCGGGTACTCAGACCCCGTCCTAGCTTAGAAGCCACTGAGTATAGGCAACTTAACTGATTGCAGTCTGGACCTCACGGGTTCATCCTCACCCAAAGTCCCGAAAGAAGGCAACAGCCCACCGAGACCGGGTGAGAGCCACCGCCAAGGGCCAAATATCCGACGGGCCAGCGCCTGCGGGCAACGGAGGGCTCTTCTGGCAGCTAAACGCTGGGGAGCGGGCTACCACTGTCCAGGCAGGGGAGCTAACAGTCAAACAAGAGGTGCAAGGGAAAGGGACCACCAACAACCTCACAGAGGACACAAGCAGCCGGCTGCAGGACCCGACCATAC
>NC_134357.1:17521543-17526543 GCF_048569485.1 Anomaloglossus baeobatrachus
TTCCTGTCACCAGAGCTCGCTTCTTGAGGTAGCGAAACAGGTACATCGTCACTTTAAGATTCCAGCAAGTTTATTGCAACACAAACCACAGTATGGCGCCCGATCCTGGTCAGGACAAGAAGATCCTCGTGCCCCCAGAGAATACTTCCAGAGGCATCTGAACCTCCGCACACTGACCCCGGTCAGTGTATTCATCCCCCCTCTCAGAGGTTCATTCCTGGAGGTATCACACCTCCATACACAGACTCTGTAAGTAGAGAGCACCGTCACATGGGCTGCTCTTAATACACTGTGCCATGTGCCAAACAGCAGTCTCCATTTTCCATGTCAGGAGAGACACACCGATGGGCTGGGTATGTAGGTAGCCAGACCACCCATCTCTCCAGCTACCTATGAACCTGTCCCTATTGAATGTCATAATCAAAACGTGCGGCACTACAAGTACCAGCATAGACTGCCAGCTTTACACCACTTGTGTGGTCCATACTGGACATTAACAATGTAGCCGGTCGCCATCTTACAAGGGATAGAGGGATAGATGATAGATGATGGATAGATGATGGATAGATTTAGCAGCTTTCTGCAGCCATGTGCACTGATAACAGTTAGAAATATAATGCCTTGAAAAAGTATTCATACCCTGTGAACTTTTAAAACTTTTGTCACGTTACAAACACAAACATAAATAGATTTCTTGGGAATGTTATATGATACAACATTAAGTACAAGTATTTGTGAAGTGTAAAGGAAAGGATATCTGGTTTTGTAAATATTTTACAAATATAATTCTGCAAATTGTAACGTGCATTTGTATTCAGCCCCTTTAATCTGATCCCCTAAATAAAATCCTGAGTGATCAATTGTCTCCAGTAAATTGCATCCACCTCTGAAATTTCTGTGGAGGTCTCAGAGGTTTGTGTGAGAACTTTAGGGATCCAACAGCATCATGAAAACCAAGGAACACACCAGACAGGTCTGGGATAAAGTGGAGGAGTGGAAAGCAGGGTTAGGTCATAGAAAATAGCCCAAGCTCTGATCATCTCACAGAGCACTGTACAATCGATCATCCAAAAATGGAAGAAGTACGGCACAACTGCAAACCTACAGGACATGGCGTCCACCGAAACTGACATCCCAAGGAGAAGATGCCAAGAGGCCCAGGGTGACTGGTGGAGCCGCAGAGATCACAGCTCAGGGGGACAATCTGTCCACATGACTACTATTAGTCATACACTCCACAAATCCGCCATTTATAGGAGAGCGGAAAGAAGAAAAACATTTTGAAAGCAAGAAGCCATAAGAAGTCCTATAGCAGATTGCAAACAGTCATGTAAAGGACACAGCGAGCAGTAGATGAAGGGGCTCTGGTCAGAGGAGACCAAAGGAGATCTGTTTGAGCTAAATGCAAAATGATATGTGTGATGGAAAACTACACATCACCATAAAAACCCCATCCCCACAATCACACATGGTGGAGACAGCATCCTGCTGTGAGGAAGCTTTTCTTCAGCAGGGGCAGAGAAGCTGTCAGAGGTGATGGGAAGATGGACGGAGCTAAATACAGGACAATACTCGAGGAAAATCTGTTACAGGCTGCAAAAGACTTGAAACCAGGGCGAAGGTTCACCTTCCAGCAGGACAACAACCCCACACCTCCTGCAGAGCTATAATGGAGGGTTCTGATCAGAGCATATTCCTGTGTGAGAGCGGCCGAGTCACAGTCCAGACCGTGAAAACTGCTGATCAAAGATGTCAAATACTACTGCAGGACAGAGAAAGGTGGTCCTACAAAGTACTGACTCAGGGGCTGAATACTAATGCAAGACAGAGAAGAGTGGTCCTACAAAGTACTGACTCCGGGGGATGAATACAAATGCAAGACAGAGAAGAGTGGTCCTACAAAGTACTGACTCAGGGGCTGAATACTAATGCAAGACAGAGAAAGGTGGTCCTACAAAGTACTGACTCAGGGGCTGAATACTAATGCAAGACAGAGAAAGGTGGTCCTACAAAGTACTGACTCAAGGGCTGAATACTAATGCAAGACAGAGAAAGGTGGTCCTACAAAGTACTGACTCAGGGGCTGAATACTAATGCAAGACAGAGAAAGGTGGTCCTACAAAGTACTGACTCAGGGGCTGAATACTAATGCAAGACAGAGAAAGGTGGTCCTACAAAGTACTGACTCAGGGGCTGAATACTAATGCAAGACAGAGAAGAGTGGTCCTACAAAGTACTTACTCAGGGGCTGAATACTAATGCAAGACAGAGAAGAGTGGTCCTACAAAGTACTGACTCAGGGGCTGAATACTAATACAAGACAGGGAAAGGTGGTCCTACAAAGTACTGACTCAGGGGCTGAATACTAATGCAAGACAGAGAAAGGTGGTCCTACAAAGTACTGACTCAGGGGCTGAATACTAATGCAAGACAGAGAAGAGTGGTCCTACAAAGTACTTACTCAGGGGCTGAATACTAATGCAAGACAGAGAAGAGTGGTCCTACAAAGTACTGACTCAGGGGCTGAATACTAATGCAAGACAGAGAAAGGTGGTCCTACAAAGTACTGATTCCGGGGGATGAATACTAATGCAAGACGGAGAAAGGTGGTCCTACAAACTACTGACTCAGGGGCTGAATACTAATGCAAGACAGAGAAGAGTGGTCCTACAAAGTACTGACTCAGGCGCTGAATACTAATGCAAGACAGAGAAGAGTGGTCCTACAAAGTACTGACTCAGGGGCTGAATACTAATGCAAGACAGAGAAAGGCAGTCCTACAAAGTACTGACTCAGAGGCTAAATACTAATGCAAGACAGAGAAAGGTGGTCCTACAAAGTACTGACTCCAGGGCTGAATACTAATGCAAGGCAGAGAAAGGTGGTCCTACAAAGTACTGACTCCGGGGGATGAATACAAATGCACGGCACAATTGTCAGAATAATATTTGTAAAATATTTAGAAAACCAGGAATCATTTCCTTTACACTTCACAGATACTTGTACTAAAGGCTACCTTACACACTGTGATATCGCTCCCGATATCGCTAGTGTGGGGACCCGCCCCCATCTGTTGCGCGACACGGGCAAATCGCTGCCCGTGCCGCACAACATCGCCCAGACCCGTCACACATACTTACCTGCCCGGCGACGTCGCTGTGACCGGCGAACCGCCTCCTTTCTAAGGGGGCAGTTCATTCAGCGTCACAGCGACGTCACTGAGCGGCCACCCAATAGCAGCGGAGGGGTGGAGCTGAGCGGGACGTAACATCCCGCCCACCTCCTTCCTTCCGCATAGCGGCCGGGACGCAGGTAAGGAGAGGTTCCTCGTTCCTGCGGCGTCACACATAGCGATGTGTGCTGCCGCAGGAGCGACGAACTACATCGTTACTGCTGCAGTAACGATATTAAGGAATGGACCCCCATGTCACCGATGAGCGATTTTGCACGTTTTTGCAACGATGCAAAATCGCTCATCGGTGTCACACGCAGCAACATCGCTAATGCGGCCGGATGTGCGTCACCAATTCCGTGACCCCAACAACTTCGCATTAGCGATGTCGCAGCGTGTAAAGCCCCCTTTAGTGTTGGTGTCACAGAAAATCCCAATAAAATACATTTAAGTTTGTGGGTGGATAAATATGGAAAAAATATGGAATAGTTCACGGGGTATGAATACTTTTTCAAGGCCCTGTACACATAACAGGTCACACTATGAATTCTGCTTCCACAGGGAGTGTTGTCAGCAGGCAGCTCCACATGAACATATTTGACATTCTCCTCCTGAGCTCCTCTTGTGCTGCACATATTCTCTGGGTTTTCCTCTCTCCAGGAGGTGCTGAGACTGTACAAACCCATAACACAGAGGCCTGTCCCCCCTGACAGCTGCGGGCAGCCCGGCGCTGCCATGTCACTGAGGTGCCAGAAGGGGACACCGCTGTCCTATCAATGGTTAAGAACAGCAACAAGCAGCAGGGTCCTGATCCAGATGAGCCCCCGATATTCCACCTGCTCCCCACACCCCCATTATCTTATATTATAGGCACTTGGGGGAAGGTTCCTCTTTTCCTCATATCCCAGCACTTTCCAGAAATAAAACAGCCAGAACCAACTGCAGACACCGAACAAGCAGAGAACATAGAGAACACCTGAATATGTTATAGCTTATATAATCATTCTGCAAAATGTGCACATCTGGAGTATAACATAAGTAATGTATGTACACAGTGACTGCTCCAGCAGAATAGTGAGTGCAGCTCTGGAGTATAATACAGGAGGTAACTCAGGATCAGTAATGTAATGTATGTACACAGTGACTGCACCAGCAGAATAGTGAGTGCAGCTCTGGAGCATAATACAGGAGGTAACTCAGGATCAGTAATGTATATACACAGTGACTGCACCAGCAGAATAGTGAGTGCAGCTCTGGAGCATAATACAGGAGGTAACTCAGGATCAGTAATGTATGTACACAGTGACTGCACCAGCAGAATAGTGAGTGCAGCTCTGGAGCATAATACAGGAGGTAACTCAGGATCAGTAATGTATGTACACAGTGACTGCACCAGCAGAATAGTGAGTGCAGCTCTGGAGCATAATACAGGAGGTAACTCAGGATCAGTAATGTATGTACACAGTGACTGCACCAGCAGAATAGTGAGTGCAGCTCTGGAGTATAATACAGGAGGTAACTCAGGATCAGTAATGTAATGTATGTACACAGTGACTGCACCAGCAGAATAGTGAGTGCAGCTCTGGAGTATAATACAGGAGGTAACTCAGGATCAGTAATGTATGTACACAGTGACTGCACCAGCAGAATAGTGAGTGCAGCTCTGGAGTATAATACTGGATGTAACTCAGGATCAGTAATGTAATGTATGTACACAGTGACTACACCAGCAGAATAGTGAGTGCAGCTCCGGAGTATAATACAGGAGGTAACTCGTGATCAATAATGTAATGTATGTACACAGTGACTGCATCAGCAGAATAGTGAG